>NC_080471.1:1052500-1357500 GCF_030265055.1 Doryrhamphus excisus
AGAAGGGTCTAAGAAGGATTCCTACCAAGGGTCTAAGAAGGATTCCTACCAAGGGTCTAAGAAGGATTCCTACCAAGGGTCTAAGAAGGATTCCTACCAAGGGTCCTAAGAAGGGTCTAAGAAGGATTCCTACCAAGGGTCTAAGAAGGATTCTAAGAAGGGTCCTAAGAAGGGTAGTCAATAGTAGTAAATAAAACAAAGTGGACTGCGGGCACGCGGCGAGGCGACGTGTCGGCCGTACCGAATGGTGCCGCTGAAGAGGATGGGGTCTTGCAAGATGATGGACAGACGAGACCTGAGAGTCTGCAGGGGCAACTTGGCGATGTCGATGCCGTCGATCACAATCCTCCCTTGTGAAGGTGAAGAAGCGATACGCATGAGTGGCTTAGCGGGGCGGCAGGAAACGGCACATGAGCAGAGGTCAACCTTCAAACATGTCCACCATGCGGAAGAAGGCCAAGGAGAAAGAAGACTTGCCGCTTCCCGTCCTGCCACAGATCCCCACCTGAGGACACAGGTTAGGGTTTCTCCCAAAGCCCACTCACAAACGCTCCTCACGCTTCCTACCTTCTGTCCTGGGTGGACGTGCGCGTGGACGTTTTTCAGCACGGGCTTCAGCGTGGCGTCGTAGCGGACGCTGAGGTTCTGGATCTGGATCTCTCCGTGTCGGGGCCAGCCCTCGGGGACCTGGGACGTGGCTGAGAAGGACACAAAACATCTACGCTTCAGCAGCTGCCGTGTCTGGACGCTCCACGCACGCGACACCTTCACTTTCCATTTGTTAGCTTAAAACCTCGTTTTCCAGTACGCTCGGATTTGTTGAAATATTGGACTTCGTGGTGTCCATTTGTGGTACGTTTGTTTTGTCCTATCAAAACGCCTTAAGAAGCGGCTCTAAAGTCCCTTTGGCCACGCGTGTCCGTGCTCCACCAGATGACCTTGGCCGTTTCAAACTAATGCATCTGCTTGGGTTGACCTCAATCGAAGTAGAACGAAAGCATCCATGAAGCACCGACGCATCCAACGTCATTTCACATGACAACAACATGAAATGTGGATCTCAGGTGGGGACCAGCGTTTCAGACGGAACTCACCGAGTAGACCCTCGTAATTCTCTGCTTCCGTCTTGAGGAGGCCATTAATCCTCTTGACCGAGCCCAGCTGCACTTCCATGTCTGCCAGGTTGCGAACCATCCAGTTCATGTAGTTGGACACCTAAGGAACAGGAGCAAATCCCTTTCATTGCCGTGGGAAACCTGCACAGGTTCTCCTGCTGCCCTCAACACTGCCTGGTTGGAGGCCTCAGACCTTCATTCCAGGATGAGCTCTGCTCTTTGTCTACTGTACGTCTCTGAGGAGCATCTTTTGGCCCTTTGGATCGAGTCATGAACGTCAATGGAGTGGCTACACACAATAAAGCTTTGTAGATCTTCCAGCATCTACACCTATTCCAGTACCATTTCTTTGGAATGGTCTGTTGGAATCCACGCCAACTCCGCTGTGATTGTTCCCACTCAGCTTGTCCCCGGGTATGCCCATATATGGAAGTGACTGGCTGGATGGAGCCAGTGACTTCTCGCAAGGCTCACTGTGATGTCACAGGGAGCCGGGGATTTAGATCCTTCCCAACCTTCTTTCTGGGCTGACTTCCAAATGACCATCTGACGCTTTGGGACCAATTTTAGAAATTTATGGGAGAGGATTTTGGGAGCACTTTGTATTTTGGAGGAATTTAGGAAGAAGAACAAGTGAAGGAGAACACGGAGTCTCACCATGAGAGCGTAGGTGAGACCCAGCCCCACCAGGCCAGGAGACAGCTGGTTATACAGGGAATTAGTGATGGAGGCCACGGCCGCTACCAGCACCACACAGGCTCCGATGTATTCCTGCAAAGATAGGCGGGCTCTTCATTGGCAACACACCAATGGAAACCTCCCATGGGTGACGGACATGTACAAAGTTCCACAGGTAGTAGCGGTGCACTGGGACCGGATGAATAAAACATTACCGCCGGGGTGGGGTGGGGGGGGGTCATGCAGGGGAAGCGACAGGATGGCAAATTCCAACAGCACAACACGTAAGCCACTACGCAGGGGTGGTTACCATGCGGACCTCCAGCCACCGGTTGGCTGCGGTGAGGAAGAGCGAAGCGATGTTGTTGGCGTCTGTGAACTGTAGTAACCTCTGTCGGAACCTGGGCTCGAACCTTCGGGCACAAGTACACATCTCACTGCGGTTTTTGTCACGTCAGTCATTTCTTGTACTTGTTCTTCATTTCCAACGCTTCAGGGGTGTCCAAAGTGCGGCCCTGCCTGGTTTTACTGGTTTGTATGAGTCACCTGAGGGCCCGGATCGTGGTGAGACCTTCCACCGTTTCAGAGAAGTGGGACAGCAGAGGCAATTGGGTACCGTCCTCCAGCTGCTGCAGATCCCTGCGGGCAAGATGGAGAAAGCTTCATTTTATTATTCTTATTCTTATTCTTATTCTTATTCTTATTCTTATTCTTATTCTTTCCACAGCAATATATAATATATCTTATCCTATCCTATCCATCCTTATCCTATCCTATCCTATCCTTATCCTATCTTATCTTATCCACCCTTATCCTATCCTATCCTTATCCTATCTTATCTTATCCATCCTTATCCCATCCTATCCTATCCTTATCCTATCCTATCCTTATCCTATCCTATCCTATCCTATCCTATCCTTATCCTATCCTATCCATCCTTATCCTATCCTATCCATCCTTATCCCATCCTATCCTTATCCTATCCTATCCATCCTTATCCTATCTTATCTTATCCTATCCTATCCTAATCCTATCCTATCCTTATCCTATCTTATCTTATCCTATCCTATCCTATCCATCCTTATCCTATCCTATCCTATCCATCCTTATCCTATCCTATCCATCCTTATCCTATCCTATCCTATCCTATCCTATCCTATCCTATCCTATCCTATCCTATCCTATCCTATCCTATCCATCCTTATCCTATCCTATCTTATCCTATCTTATCTTATCCTATCCATCCGGTGAATTCAGGTGAGCTGGTGGATTGACGGGTCACCAGCCCAGACCCGAGTCCACCTTACCCACATCTCACCTGGAAGCCACCCTGAAGTACTTCTGGATGAAGTAACAGGTGATGACCAGCGGGAGGAGGGCGATGATGAAGACGGGGGTCACGTAGGAGATGACCCCCAGGGCGGACACGCACAGCAGGGTGGAGCGACTGAGACACTCCAGCGTGGTGGGAATGTGTTGATCGATTGTGTTGGTGTCCGTGGAGAAGCGGTTCACGATGCTGCCCAGGGGCGTGGTCTCAAACAGCCTGGGGAGGGAGAAGGACATTTCAGGGGGGGGGGGGACCCGAGTACCCGGAGAAAAGCCACGCATGCACACTCCACACGGAGATGGCCCGGGGGGAATCAAACTCGGGTCTCCTCGCTGTCATAATATGAAAGTGATGATATTATGAGAAAGAAAGAAATACCATTTTGGGAAAATCAGGGTGGGGAAAGATTCCAATACGATGGGAATGGAGGCATAACATGACGGGAATGGTTTACAAATGGAAGGTGGAAACACAAATGTTAAAAACTGTTGACAATGAGGCTTGGGGAATGGGAATAAAGTCACAATATGATGGGAATAAAGTCACAATATGATGGGAATAAAGTCACAATATGATGGGAATAAAGTCACAATATGATGGGAATAAAGTCACAATATGACGGGAATAAAGTCACAATATGACGGGAATAAAGTCACAATATGACGGGAATAAAGTCACAATATGACGGGAATAAAGTCACAATATGACGGGAATAAAGTCACAATATGACGGGAATAAAGTCACAATATGACGGGAATAAAGTCACAATATGACGGGAATAAAGTCACAATATGACGGGAATAAAGTCACAATATGACGGGAATAAAGTCACAATATGACGGGAATAAAGTCACAATATGATGGGAATAAAGTCACAATATGATGGGAATAAAGTCACAATATGATGGGAATAAAGTCACAATATGATGGGAATAAAGTCACAATATGATGGGAATAAAGCCACAATATGATGGGAATAAAGTCACAATATGATGGGAATAAAGTCACAATATGATGGGAATAAAGTCACAATATGATGGGAATAAAGTCACAATATGATGGGAATAAAGTCACAATATGACGGGAATAAAGTCACAATATGACGGGAATAAAGTCACAATATGACGGGAATAAAGTCACAATATGACGGGAATAAAGTCACAATATGACGGGAATAAAGTCACAATATGACGGGAATAAAGTCACAATATGACGGGAATAAAGTCACAATATGACGGGAATAAAGTCACAATATGACGGGAATAAAGTCACAATATGACGGGAATAAAGTCACAATATGACGGGAATAAAGTCACAATATGACGGGAATAAAGTCACAATATGACGGGAATAAAGTCACAATATGATGGGAATAAAGTCACGATATGATGGGAATAAAGTCACGATATGACGGGAATAAAGTCACGATATGACGGGAATAAAGTCACGATATGACGGGAATAAAGTCACAATATGACGGGAATAAAGTCACAATATGACGGGAATAAAGTCACAATATGACGGGAATAAAGTCACAATATGACGGCAATAAAGTCACAATATGACGGGAATAAAGTCACGATATGATGGGAATAAAGTCACGATATGATGGGAATAAAGTCACGATATGATGGGAATAAAGTCACGATATGATGGGAATAAAGTCACGATATGACGGGAATAAAGTCACGATATGACGGGAATAAAGTCACGATATGACGGGAATAAAGTCACGATATGACGGGAATAAAGTCACGATATGACGGGAATAAAGTCACGATATGATGGGAATAAAGTCACGATATGATGGGAATAAAGTCACGATATGATGGGAATAAAGTCACAATATGATGGGAATAAAGTCACAATATGATGGGAATAAAGTCACAATATGATGGGAATAAAGTCACAATATGATGGGAATAAAGTCACAATATGATGGGAATAAAGTCACAATATGATGGGAATAAAGTCACAATATGATGGGAATAAAGTCACAATATGATGGGAATAAAGTCACAATATGATGGGAATAAAGTCACAATATGATGGGAATAAAGTCACAATATGATGGGAATAAAGTCACAATATGATGGGAATAAAGTCACAATATGATGGGAATAAAGTCACAATATGATGGGAATAAAGTCACAATATGATGGGAATAAAGTCACAATATGATGGGAATAAAGTCACAATATGATGGGAATAAAGTCACAATATGATGGGAATAAAGTCACAATATGATGGGAATAAAGTCACAATATGATGGGAATAAAGTCACAATATGGGAATAAAGTCACAATATGATGGGAATAAAGTCACAATATGATGGGAATAAAGTCACGATATGATGGGAATAAAGTCACGATATGATGGGAATAAAGTCACAATATGATGGGAATAAAGTCACGATATGATGGGAATAAAGTCACGATATGATGGGAATAAAGTCACGATATGATGGGAATAAAGTCACGATATGATGGGAATAAAGTCACGATATGATGGGAATAAAGTCACAATATGATGGGAATAAAGTCACAATATGATGGGAATAAAGTCACAATATGATGGGAATAAAGTCACAATATGATGGGAATAAAGTCACAATATGATGGGAATAAAGTCACAATGTGATGGGAATAAAGTCACAATATGATGGGAATAAAGTCACAATATGATGGGAATAAAGTCACAATATGATGGGAATAAAGTCACAATGTGATGGGAATAAAGTCACAATATGATGGGAATAAAGTCACAATATGATGGGAATAAAGTCACAATATGATGGGAATAAAGTCACAATATGATGGGAATAAAGTCACAATATGATGGGAATAAAGTCACAATATGATGGGAATAAAGTCACAATATGACGGGAATAAAGTCACAATATGATGGGAATAAAGTCACAATATGATGGGAATAAAGTCACAATATGATGGGAATAAAGTCACAATATGATGGGAATAAAGTCACAATATGGGAATAAAGTCACAATATGATGGGAATAAAGTCACAATATGATGGGAATAAAGTCACAATATGATGGGAATAAAGTCACAATATGATGGGAATAAAGTCACAATATGATGGGAATAAAGTCACAATATGACGGGAATAAAGTCACAATATGATGGGAATAAAGTCACAATATGATGGGAATAAAGTCACAATATGATGGGAATAAAGTCACAATATGATGGGAATAAAGTCACAATATGGGAATAAAGTCACAATATGATGGGAATAAAGTCACAATATGATGGGAATAAAGTCACAATATGATGGGAATAAAGTCACAATATGATGGGAATAAAGTCACAATATGATGGGAATAAAGTTAACTTCCCATCTATTTAAAAAACTGCAGAAAAGGCAAAACAGAATCAAGTAGAAATATTTAGAAGAATAAAAATATGTTTTTAATGGAACAAAGTCCCTGTTTTGGGAGAATAAAGTATAATATTATGGGAACAAACAACTGTTTGATGTACTACGTCTTAGCATGTTCTTAGCATGTGTACACACGGGCCTCGGTTGTTAGAGTTTGGACACCCCCCCCCCCCATGTAACTACGATGAGCATTTCTGCCGTACTTTGAATAGACACACACGTTGTCGGCCTCTCTGAGCACATTTGCCACATGACACCAAAAGGCAGGGCCGTACCTCATGGGGGCCAGGATGATCTTATTGAGGAGGTTCCGATGGAGCTCCTTGGCCACCTTGAGGCCGGTCCACTCCACAGCGACGGAGGTGGCCAAACACAGGATGATGCCCAGGCAGCACAGGACGCTGAACACGGACAAATACCAGCCGTGACGGAAGCCACAGTCCTGTATGGACACATGGAGGCATGGAAACCCTGTCATGTTGGCCGTGGAAAGAAAGACAGGATTCCATGGAATACTGTGTACTGTGTACTGTATACTGTATACTGTACACGGTACACTGTATACTGTAGATGATCTATCGGAGGTTTTCACCCTTTTTGCATGCGCGCTTCCTAAGTCACAGCTCGCATTCGAGTCATGCGTGTGATTGAGGACAGTGTCCCACCTCTTCCTACGGTCCTCCGGATCAGAGCGCTCCACTAGCCAAATGGGCCGCACCTCCGGGGTGATCTAAAGCCGAGCGTGGTACGAGTATGGTATTGGCCGAGTGCGAGTATTCCCCAAATGATGTATGTGCTACTACTACTGCAGTGGTAGTAAACTACTGCATAAACTGCAAAACAGCAGAACTGGAGGTAGCAGAGATGAGGATGCTGAGGTTGTCATTGGGAGTGACCAGGATGGATAGGATCAGGAAGGAGGGACATTACACGTTAGAGGCCTTGAGACTGAGATGGTTGGGCCATGTCCAGAGGAGAGATAGTCAATATGTTGGTAGAAGGTTGCTGCCAGGTAGGAAGCGTAGAGGAAGATATAGCTGTCTGTTAGCCTGTTAGCCTGTTAGCCGGTAAAGGCTGTGGCGTGTGACAGAACACTCCAGCAAAGGAGGCAGGGATGGTGTAGGACAGCGGTGAGTGGTGAGTAGATTAGGAGATGGACTGAAGCCCAGCCAAGCGTCCTTTGGCCTCCTTTGGCATCCTTTGGCGTCCTTTGGCGTCCTTTGGCATCCTTTGGCATCCTTTGGCGTCCTTTGGAGTCCTTTGGCCTCCTTTGGCCTCCTTTGGCCTCCTTTGGCGTCCTTTGGCGTCCTTTGGCCTCCTTTGGCATCCTTTGGCCTCCTTTGACCTCCTTTGACCTCCTTTGGCCTCCTTTGGCCTCCTTTGACCACACACTTGATGCTGGCTGCCGAGTGAGCTTGTGTGGGAATCTAAAAGAGTCTCCTGGAAGCTCAGCTGTGTTTATCTTCCGCATGACGACGCCGTTTACACACGCGTACATTTGTGTACACCCAACCTGAAAGCGACTTGGCAACGCCCCCTTCATATTTAGTGTAGAAATAGCGACATAGAAGATGCGTTCATGCACGGGCGCATGCACATCCACCCCGCCTCTTCCCTCACCTGAACAAGCGTGCAGTTGCGTGGCGTGCCGTCCGACCTGGCCGTGATGACGTGTGACGTCCAACGCGCCAGCCAGTAGTCGATGGCCACCATGAAGGAGTGTTTTAGGAGCTGCGACAGGAGGAGCGGCAGGAGGAGGAGGGGGCCGGCCGAGGACAGGTACGTGCCGCAGGAGCGCCAGGGTATGGTGGCACGTTGGCGCATCGCCTGCGACAGGTTGTCGTCATCGTCGCTCTCCAGGGACTCCTCTACGGACACAACACGGTTCATGGCGGGTGGACGGTGCCTGCTAGCTTAGCAGTGCTAGCTTAGCAGTGCTAGCTTAGCAGTGCTAGCTTAGCAGTGCTAGCGAGCGACACGTTTCTGCTCCTTTCCTTGTGTGAACTTCATTTCTATATTTCTCCATTTCTATATTTCTCCATTTCTATATTTCTATATTTCTATATTTCTCCATTTCTATATTTCTATATTTCTATATTTCTCCATTTCTATATTTCTATATTTCTCCATTTCTATATTTCTATATTTCTCCATTTCTATATTTCTATATTTCTATATTTCTCCATTTCTATATTTCTCCATATCTATATTTCTATATTTCTCCATTTCTATATTTCTATATTTCTATATTTCTATATTTCTATATTTCTATATTTCTCCATTTCTATATTTCTCCATTTCTATATTTCTATATTTCTATATTTCTCCATTTCTCCATTTCTATATTTCTCCATTTCTATATTTCTCCATATCTATATTTCTATATTTCTCCATATCTATATTTCTATATTTCTCCATATCTATATTTCTATATTTCTATATTTCTCCATTTCTATATTTCTCCATATCTATATTTCTATATTTCTCCATATCTATATTTCTATATTTCTCCATATCTATATTTCTCCATTTCTATATTTCTATATTTCTCCATTTCTATATTTCTATATTTCTCCATATCTATATTTCTATATTTCTCCATATCTATATTTCTATATGTATTTCTCCATATCTATATTTCTCCATTTCTATATTTCTATATTTCTATATTTCTATATTTCTATATTTCTCAATTTCTATATTTCTATATTTCTCCATATCTATATTTCTATATTTCTCCATATCTATATTTCTATATTTCTCCATATCTATATTTCTATATTTCTCCATTTCTATATTTCTATATTTCTCCATATCTATATTTCTATATTTCTCCATATCTATATTTCTATATGTATTTCTCCATCTCTATATTTCTATATTTCTATATTTCTATATTTCTCCATTTCTATATTTCTATATTTCTATATTTCTCCATTTCTATATTTCTATATATTTCCATTTCTATATTTCTATATGTATTTCTCCATATCTATATTTCCATTTCTCCCTGCTGCTGAGTCATTGTTTTTCCCTTCCAATCCTTCCTTCCTCCATCATTGCTCCGTCACTTCAATGGATGCCCTCAAAAATACCAAAATACCAAAATACCAAAATAGCACGGAGGCTAACAAGACAAGATATTAATATCTTTCTGCTGTGTTTGTTCCGTATCGTCACATGTAAGGGAGAAAAGTGGCGGAAGCCATTTTACATCGACTGATTGACTGGCTATTTCACGTCCAAACTGGCTATAAGTGAAAAGATGATTATATTATTATAATATTATTGGTATGAGAAAAATTATTGGTATGCAATTTGATATTTTTGCTATTTTTGCTGTTGTCTTTTCTTCCCAAATAGGATAACATCTTCCCGAATGTTTTTCTTGTATTATTTGGACTTGATTCCCATAATATTGTTGTGTTAAACTTGTATGGGTAGTTATTGGACGTTAAGCTGCTGTGTGATGATGTTAGCCCTCTCTGTGGGGTGATGATACAGTGTGAGAGTCAGCAGGCTACACTCCATTACAGCAGGGGATGGTAGCAGAAGGCAAATGCTTGGGGCCCCAGCCCAACTCTAGTACAGCAGGGGGGCCCCCGTGAGGCCCCAATAGCCTTCTATGCTTGTACGTTATGCGCATGGGGGTGCAAATGGAGGACATGCAGGGCTGCCAGGAGGCATGGAGCACCACGTCAGGCTGTGGTGAAGAAGGAGAAGACTGATCCGCCACCATCGCTGCCTGCCAGTCTGGCGGCTTTGGGGCGTCTGCCGCCCCCAGAGGGACAAGGTGAGGGGTGCTAGGACACCGTGGATACCAACTTGTGTACTCACCTTCCTCGTCCTCCTCAGTCTTAGCCGCCTCTCTAGAGTACATAGCCCTACGCAGGTTTTTCCGCTCCAGATCCGTCATACTGGACGCTACCGTCTCCTGGGGAGAGAGGGACGTTGCAAATTGAGCCGAGCTTAAGTTGAGTTGAGCCTTGACACAAAGTACTACACACTTTTGGATTATTTTGGAGTATTTGTAGGCAAAACTACACACTGACAGCAACAAGGCAACTACAGATTCAACTGCACTGCAAGGCAGGTACGTAACCCTAGGGTACGTAGGCAGGCACCCCAGGGTACCTAGGCAGGCACCCAGGGTACCTAGGCAGGCACCCAGGGTACGTAGGCAGGCACCCTAGGTACGTAGGCAGGCACCCTAGGTACATAGGCAGGCACCCAGGGTACGTAGGCAGGCACCCTAGGTACGTAGGCAGGCACCCAGGGTACGTAGGCAGGCACCCAGGGTACGTAGGCAGGCACCCTAGGTACGTAGGCAGGCACCCAGGGTACGTAGGCAGGCACCCTGGGTACGTAGGCAGGCACCCAGGGTAGGTAGGCAGGCACCCAGGGTAGGTAGGCAGGCACCCTAGGTACGTAGGCAGGCACCCTAGGTACGTAGGCAGGCACCCAGGGTACGTAGGCAGGCACCCAGGGTACGTAGGCAGGCACCCTGGGTACGTAGGCAGGCACCCAGGGTACGTAGGCAGGCACCCAGGGTACGTAGGCAGGCACCCTAGGTACGTAGGCATGCACCCTAGGTACGTAGGCAGGCACCCAGGGTACGTAGGCAGGCACCCAGGGTACGTAGGCAGGCACCCAGGGTACGTAGGCAGGCACCCAGGGTACGTAGGCAGGCACCCTAGGTACGTAGGCAGGCACCCTAGGTACGTAGGCAGGCACCCAGGGTACGTAGGCAGGCACCCAGGGTACGTAGGCATGCACCCAGGGTACGTAGGCATGCACCCAGGGTACGTAGGCAGGCACCCAGGGTACGTAGGCAGGCACCCTGGGTACGTAGGCAGGCACCCTGGGTACGTAGGCAGGCACCCTAGGGTACGTAGGCAGGCACCCAGGGTACGTAGGCAGGCACCCTAGGTACGTAGGCAGGCACCCTAGGTACGTAGGCAGGCACCCTAGGTACGTAGGCAGGCACCCTAGGTACTTAGGCAGGCACCCTAGGTACGTAGGCAGGCACCCTAGGTACGTAGGCAGGCACCCTAGGTACGTAGGCAGGTACCCTAGGTACGTAGGCAGGTACCCTAGGTACCCTAGGTACGTAGGCAGGTACCCTAGGTACGTAGGCAGGTACCCTAGGTACGTAGGCAGGTACCCTAGGTACGTAGGCAGGTACCCTAGGTACGTAGGCAGGTACCCTAGGTACCCTAGGTACGTAGGCAGGTACCCTAGGTACCCTAGGTACGTAGGCAGGTACCCTAGGTACGTAGGCAGGCACCCTAGGTACGTAGGCAGGCACCCTAGGTACGTAGGCAGGCACCCTAGGTACGTAGGCAGGCACCCTAGGTACGTAGGCAGGTACCCTAGGTACCCTAGGTACGTAGGCAGGTACCCTAGGTACCCTAGGTACGTAGGCAGGTACCCTAGGTACGTAGGCAGGCACCCTAGGTACGTAGGCAGGCACCCTAGGTACGTAGGCAGGCACCCTAGGTACATAGGCAGGTACCTAGGTACGTAGGCAGGTACCTAGGTACCTAGGTACCTAGGCAGGTACCTAGCTATGTAGGTATGTAGGTACGTAGGCACGTAGGTAGATACTTTATTCATCCCCATGGGGAAATTTGCAAGGCGGCGCTCATGACTTACGGTCTCAAACTCCTGGTCCTGCCTGTGCATCAGCGTTTTCCACTGCTCAAAGAGCTCGGGTTCGGAGTTCTGGATGTCCTTCAGAGTCCCTTGGGTCTGGATGGTTCCGTCTTTCATGGCAATGATCTGAGAGACGACCAAACGCAGGCGTCCTTCTGTAAATAAGGACGTCACGTCTTCTCCTCACAGCCAAAGTCTCACCCAGTCAGCGTGGGGTAAGTACTGCAGTTTGTGTGTGACCAGCACCACCGTCCTCTTCTCCTCCCTCAGGAGCTTGAGGATGCCATCTTGCATCAGGTGGTCACTCAAGTGAATATCCAAGGCGGAGAATGGGTCGTCCTGTAAAAAGACACCCAGTCATGCGGAGTCAAAGATCCGAGCCTAACGTTAGTCTCAGCTTGTCTGGGTTCCGTAAGGACGGCAGTACCGCGCCACGTGTACCACCTGCAACAATAACTGGAACCGACTCACCAGGAAGACCACGTTGGTCTGCTGATACAAGGCTCGGGCCACGCTGATGCGCTGCTTCTGCCCCCCCGAGAGGATGATACCCTGCAACGAAGGCAAGATGAGATGCAGAGGAAAAAAACAGCATTCTGTGAAAGAAAGTGTGCAGTCCTCCAGGGTACCCCCGGGGTAAGATGGGCTCTCATGAACATAAAACTACCCCCCCCCCCCCCCATCACATCCTTGCAGCACAGTAAGGATGACAAATGCTGCTGCAGCACAGCGAGCCACGGTGGGACGGCGTGACCACATGAGGCCACAAGTGGACCAATGAAGAAATCCAAATGAATCGGTACCGACCCTCTCCCCGATCTCCGTCTGGTCCCCCTGCGGAAGGATGTCAATGTCGGGCTGAAGAGAGCAGGCCTCCATGACAGCTTTGTATCTGGGGGGCACAAACACAACGTTGCAGTTTCACTACTTTGGTCCAAACGTTCGCCTCCACCTTTATTCTGGTTTATTCTGGTTTATTCTGGTTTATTCTAGTTGATTCTAGTTGATTCTAGTTGATTCTAGTTGATTCTAGTTGATTCTAGTTGATTCTAGTTGATTCTAGTTCATTCTAGTTCATTCTAGTTCATTCTAGTTCATTCTAGTTCATTCTAGTTCATTCTAGTTCATTCTAGTTGATTCTAGTTGATTCTAGTTGATTCTAGTTGATTCTAGTTGATTCTAGTTCATTCTAGTTCATTCTAGTTCATTCTAGTTCATTCTAGTTCATTCTAGTTGATTCTAGTTGATTCTAGTTGATTCTAGTTGATTCTAGTTGATTCTAGTTGATTCTAGTTGATTCTAGTTGATTCTAGTTTATTCTAGTTTATTCTAGTTTATTCTAGTTTATTCTAGTTTATTCTAGTTTATTCTAGTTCATTCTAGTTCATTCTAGTTCATTCTAGTTCATTCTAGTTCATTCTAGTTCATTCTAGTTCATTCTAGTTGATTCTAGTTCATTCTAGTTGATTCTAGTTGATTCTAGTTGATTCTAGTTGATTCTAGTTGATTCTAGTTGATTCTAGTTTATTCCAGTTGATTCTAGTTGATTCTAGTTTATTCTAGTCTTTTGTTCTCATTCAAAAACCACTTTTCTCTTCTAATATTTGTAATATTTATTCTGGTCAAACGACAGCTTCTTCTTCTTCTTCTGGTAGCTTCTTCTCACCATTATGACTTCAGTCCCACAATAGTTTGACCTTATTGTCGTAACATTAGTACCTTTTAAAAACGGTTTCCATTGTTTTCTTTGTTTCTCGTAATATTCAGACTTTTTTCTTTATGCTACTAAAATGATGTCATTTGTCCTCATATTATGACATCATTCCCATAAAATGCCAACTTTTTCTTGTCAGATTTCAACTCAGCAAGCACGTCTTAATATTGATGTCAATTTCCTGCTGATGTTTTGAGCACGTAGAAAGACACCATGCTAGAATGGAATGAGTTCCTCCATTATCCTTGGATCAATGGTCCAATGCTGGCCTGCCTTGTTCCACTGGATAAGACAAGCTAAGACAAGCTAAGACAAGCTAAGACAAGCTAAGACAAGCTAAGATAAGCTAAGACCAGCTAAGATAAGCTAAGATAAGCTAAGACCAGCTAAGATAAGCTAAGACAAGCTAAGACAAGCTAAGATAAGCTAAGACAAGCTAAGACAAGCTAAGACAAGACAAGCTAAGATAAGCTAAGACAAGCTAAGACAAGCTAAGACAAGCTAAGATAAGCTAAGACAAGTTAAGACAAGCTAAGACAAGCTAAGATAAGCTAAGACAAGTTAAGACAAGCTAAGATAAGCTAAGACAAGCTAAGACAAGCTAAGACAAGCTAAGATAAGCTAAGATAAGCTAAGACAAGCTAAGACAAGCTAAGATAAGCTAAGATAAGCTAAGATAAGCTAAGACAAGCTAAGACAAGCTAAGACAAGCTAAGACAAGACAAGCTAAGACAAGCTAAGATAAGCTAAGATAAGCTAAGACAAGCTAAGACAAGCTAAGACAAGCTAAGACAAGCTAAGACAAGCTAAGATAAGCTAAGATAAGCTAAGACAAGCTAAGACAAGCTAAGATAAGCTAAGATAAGCTAAGATAAGCTAAGACAAGCTAAGACAAGCTAAGACAAGCTAAGACAAGACAAGCTAAGACAAGCTAAGATAAGCTAAGATAAGCTAAGACAAGCTAAGACAAGCTAAGACAAGCTAAGACAAGCTAAGATAAGCTAAGACAAGCTAAGACAAGCTAAGACAAGCTAAGATAAGCTAAGACAAGCTAAGACCAGCTAAGACAAGCTAAGATAAGCTAAGACCAGCTAAGATAAGCTAAGACAAGCTAAGACAAGCTAAGATAAGCTAAGACAAGCTAAGACAAGCTAAGACAAGCTAAGATAAGCTAAGACAAGCTAAGATAAGCTAAGACAAGCTAAGACAAGCTATGACAAGCTAAGATAAGCTAAGATAAGCTAAGACAAGCTAAAATAAGCTAAGACAAGCTAAGACAAGCTAAGACAAGCTAAGACAAGCTAAGACAAGCTAAGACCAGCTAAGACAAGCTAAGATAAGCTAAGACAAGCTAAGACAAGCTAAGACCAGCTAAGACAAGCTAAGATAAGCTAAGACCAGCTAAGACAAGCTAAGACAAGCTAAGACAAGCTAAGACAAGCTAAGACAAGCTAAGACAAGCTCAGACAAGCTCAGACAAGCTAAGACAAGCTAAGATAAGCTAAGACAAGCTAAGACAAGCTAAGACAAGCTAAGTCAAGCTAAGACAAGCTAAGACAAGCTAAGATAAGCTAAGACAAGCTAAGATAAGACAAGCTAAGACAAGCTAAGACAAGCTAAGACAAGCTAAGACAAGCTAAGACAAGCTAAGATAAGCTAAGACAAGCGAGGCCTTACCTGGCTTTCATCATGGGCATCTCAAAGGTGATGTTCTCTACCACGGTGGCGTTCAGCAGCCAGGGCTTCTGGGAAGCGTAGGCCACGGCGCACCTCTTCCTACCAGGGGGTTCAACAAGACACAAAGGTGGGGGGGGGGGGGGGGGGGGGTTTAAGGTTAGGGAGGTGTCCATCTCTCCTTTGCACTAAAAGCGGTAAGGCGTGAAAAAGAGCTGGAGTTCATTAGGAAGTGTGGGGGGGGGGGGGGGTCATTAATGACTGATGCGTGTTTGCCAAGTCAATATGGAGCTGGGGGTCAAGGAAACATGACAGATGATGATGATGATGATGATGACGCTAATGATGATGTGTCTCCTCACCCGATGTCACCATCCCCGGCTGCATCTCTGTCCGTGGGACTGCAGAGCAAATACCAAACAGAGAGAAGTCCAGGTAAGTCCCGGCCCCCCAGGACAGGACCACCTTACAATGTTACACACACAGGGGGGTGTCCAAAATCCCCACTTTGACCCTTAGCAAACCCGCCCATGTACTTCCAGCTTTGCCATATACAGCAGATGAAGCGCTGGCTTTATTCCCAGAATATTTTGCCTTTATTCCCATAAAATGATACTTTACCCCAACCTATTTTTTTTACAGCTAATATTCCAAAATACATTTGAAACAATGTCAACTTTATGCTACTCAAGTTATTTCTTCTCATATTACACATTTTTTTTTTTCTCATAATATTTGGAAATGCCTTTTTTCTCTTGGAATTAAAGTGACTGCTGATTTATTCCATGTTGCTTTTGTCATATTTTGAGTGTTATTGTAAAATGACATTTTTAGAATGTGCTGTGGGCCAATAAAAATACTGCCCCAGCCCACAAATGCCCCCCGGGCCGCACTTTGGACACCCCTGTCATGGTGCTGCATTTCCACGATAGACTAGCATAGCATCCGTGATTGCGCAATTCCAATCTCCCGATGGTTTGGAATGGGATGAAAGTAGGATCAAAATGTTGGCTTGTTGGGAGATATTGGATGATAAACATATTGATAACTAAAATAAACATGTGTCACGTGACCACACGGTGGACGCGTGGGTCTATCTACAGACGCCCATCCGGGTCTGCTTAGACAGGAAGTGGTGCCAAGACCTGCTGTCTGAGCCTGGCGTGTTGCTGCCAAAAGCGGTGGCGCTCATTTGGACGTATCCGTGTCTTGAACACTCACCTCTGGTCCCCTTCCGACTCGGGATCCGGAAGGCTGGAAGAAAAAAAACACTTTTATGCTCCAGATCTCAGCACCGTATCGTTATTTGTACTTGGAAATGCTAGCAAAGACTGAGTCATGCTAATCACGCTAATGAGTTCACTAAAGTGCAGAATGGCTTTTTGGGGGCCCCCGTGTATTTTTAGGGTGGGCCACCTGCCCCTCCACCGGAGAAGGTGACTCCGATGGCGGCTGAGTGCTGCCAGAGCGTGCGGGACGATTTACGGCAGGTGTGAAATGGGAGCCGCCGCAGCTGCCAGCCGGGTCAACGGCGTTGGCCGTTTAAGACGCTCCTCGTAACGCGGACCGCGTTCCACACGAGTCATCGCTTCTCAGCACTCCGCTCTGATCCTGTCTGGCATTGACGTGGGAAGTACGTGCAGGACGTCAGGACGTCAGGACGTCGGAGCGCTCTCAGCTCCTGCATCCAGGTCAGTGTCTGCCGGAGGCGGGGGTTTGAATCCTACTTCTGACAAAGTGCTTTTGGGCAGGCATGCATTAGTATCTTCCAGTCGGCCTACACTACGCCTCAAGTGGCATTCCCATTCCTGGAATTCTGGTCATGTTTTAGCCTTGTCTTCCTAGCAGCACGGAAGCACAAAGTATGGCTGCACGGGACATTCATAAACAGCAGCATTCATATTCATACCTACCGAATATTTATTGTTTATTGTTGCCAATTTGGCACGTCTACGGCACGTCTACGGCACGTCTACGGCACGTCTACGGCACGTCTACGGCACGTCTACGGCACGTCTGCAGCACGTCTACGGCACGTCTACGGCACGTCTACGGCACGTCTACGGCACGTCTACGGCACGTCTACGGCACGTCTACGGCACGTCGACGGCACGTCGACGGCACGTCGACGGCACGTCTGTAGCACGTCTGCAGCACGTCTACGGCACGTCTACGGCACGTCTACGGCACGTCTGCAGCACGTCTACGGCACGTCTACGGCACGTCTACGGCACGTCTACGGCACGTCTACGGCACGTCTACGGCACGTCTGCGGCACGTCTACGGCACGTCTGCGGCACGTCTACGGCACGTCTACGGCACGTCTACGGCACGTCTACGGCACGTCTACGGCACGTCTGTAGCACGTCTGCAGCACGTCTACGGCACGTCTACGGCACGTCTACGGCACGTCTGCAGCACGTCTACGGCACGTCTACGGCACGTCTACGGCACGTCGACGGCACGTCTACGGCACGTCTACGGCACGTCTACGGCACGTCTGTAGCACGTCTGCAGCACGTCTGCAGCACGTCTACGGCACGTCTACGGCACGTCTACGGCACGTCTACGGCACGTCTGCGGCACGTCTACGGCACGTCTACGGCACGTCTACGGCACGTCTACGGCACGTCTACGGCACGTCTACGGCACGTCTGCGGCACGTATACGGCACGTCTACGGCACGTCTACGGCACGTCTACGGCACGTCTACGGCACGTCTACGGCACGTCTACGGCACGTCTACGGCACGTCTACAGCACGTCTGCAGCACGTCTACGGCACGTCTACGGCACGTGTGCGCCCGTTAAATAGGATCCCTATTGACTGTAAACGTGTCACTGACTTGTTCCAGGTGACCGTTCCTGACGTTCTCTGCATCTCGCCCAGCGCTGCCAGCAACAGGGAGGACTTCCCACAGCCCACCTGGCCCACTATCATGGTCAGCTTCCCTAGGGGTGGCCACAATAGCACCGTCAACCTGGGCCCTCGGTCCCAAGACGGGAACCTGGGGGGCGGCGGCCTACCGAAAGGAATCCTGATGTCCACATCGGCGAGTGTTGCTGGTCCATCGGTCCAGGAGAAATAACCATTGCATATCTGAAGAAAGACAGAAGAAACGATGCTTCATCCTTCAGAACAAACAGCAAAGGATGGAAAATGAAAATGATGCTTAGACAATAATAATAATAATAATAATAATAATAATAATAATAATCCATAGATCAATGGATGGATGGAGCATTCGTTGGGCAGACCAATCAATAGAATTCCTTCCTTCTTACTCTACTCTACTGTACTCTACTGTACTCTACTGTACTCTACTCTACTGTACTGTACTCTACTGTACTGGTGGCCATACGTTTCCATACATTGGAAGCAGTAGGCTGTATATTCCTTATGTTTCAGATCTCCCCCCTCTTCATGTCCATGGTTGAGGCCACCTGAAGGTCCAGTATAAGATAAGATATATGATAACATATGCTTTTATTCGTCCCTCAGTGGGGAAATTTGCAATATATGTCATATATATGTCAGGTGAATCCTCCCTCGAGACGCCATTGCTAGCATAAGTTCCCTCCAAGTCCTCTCAGTCTCACCTGGATGCAGACGTCTTGGTCCACGACCAGGGAGGGGCCATGGCCCTCGTGATCCCCCTCCGACAATGGGTAGTTGTTCCAGTCTTTCCTTGGGGGGCGCTTCCTGTTCACCACCTTCAGGGGCTGGAGGGGTTCAGACAAGCAGGCTAAGGAAGGATGAGCTTTAGAGGATGACTGGAGTTCCTACAAAGCCAGCTGGGAAAATCACCAGCTAGCCTGCTAGCCTGCATAGGGGTGTTATTTCATGTGTAGGGGGCTCTAATAATGTTAGAAGCTCCTCCACAGCTTTTCCATTTCCATTTTATGAGGGTCAGGTCCTACACGGCACTCGTGTACAGCAAAAGGAGTCATGAGTATCAGGTCTTTCAAATGAAAGCCAGTGACTTACCACGGCCTGGTAGCTATTTTGGTTGTGATTGTTGGAGGCCGAGGTCAGCGTCGGTCTGGTCTCCAGCTCATCTCCGATCTCTTCGCTGGAGAAAAACTCGCTGAGCTTTTGAACGCTGCGGAGAGCCAAGAAATGGAACTTCAGTCCGGGAGGCTCTGCAGCAGCTTTCATGCGTTTTTCAGAGCGCACGCAACTCCGAAATATATCAAGGTGATCTGTCCACCATGCATGCTGCATATGCTGCATATGCATACATATATGCTGCTTATGCATATATGCATACATATATGCTGCATATGCAAAAGCATGCACACAGCATGTAATACACACAGCAATAGAGAAAATGGTGGAAGTGAAAGCTAATATAGTATCTTTACTTTACTCGGCCATACTGTCCATCATGCTATCATGTGATTCATCCAAGCATCTCATTCCTTAGGCCACTGGAGAAGGAATGTGGCACAGCAGCGTTCCTATCTTCCCTCTTGATGAAGCGCAAAGATGAGATTAAAGAACATTCATCTGGTGTCTCACAAAGTGTCTCAGTTGGTTCGATCCCCTCAAACGAGCCCAGACCAGAAAAAGACTAGCAGGGCCACTAGGAAGCTGTCTGAACACACCAGTGAAGTCAGATGGTCCAAAGAAGAAGGTAGTGATGATATTACGGATGGACGGATGGACAGATGGACGGATGGACGGATGGACGGATGGACGGATGGACGGATAGACGGATAGACGGATAGACGGATAGACGGATAGACGGATAGACGGATAGACGGATAGACGGATAGACGGATAGACGGATAGACGGATAGACGGATAGACGGATAGACGGATAGACGGATAGACGGATAGACGGATAGACGGATAGACGGATAGACGGATAGACGGATAGACGGATAGACGGATAGACGGATAGACGGATAGACGGATAGACGGATAGACGGATAGACGGATAGACGGATAGACGGATAGACGGATAGACGGATAGACGGATAGACGGATAGACGGATAGACGGATAGACGGATAGACAGATAGACAGATAGACAGATAGACAGATAGACAGATAGACGGATAGACGGATAGACGGATAGACAGATAGATAGATGGACGGATAGACGGATAGATGGATAGATGGATAGATGGATAGATGGATAGATAGATAGATAGATAGATAGATAGATAGATGGATAGATAGCGATGATGAAGGAAATCAATGGGCATATTCTACAAGAAGACAGGATTGGATGGAGGAGATTGATTTGGTTTCTTTTTTGACACCCCTGAAGGGAAAAGCCCAAAGAGAAAAAAGAATATTGTGTATATATATGTATATAGTATGTGTGTATATATATATATATACACACATGTTTTACTGGAGTCATATTTTTGGGAAATTGTCAAGGTCAATTGTCAAGGTGGCACTTGCAGATACCGACTGTGGGAATGGGATGTTTTTGTTCCTCACCTGACAAGAGCTTTGACAGTGGAGCGTACCACGCTGGACAGCAGGAAGAGGGGCGTGACCAGGATGTGGAAGAGGGACAGGGAGGCAAAGGCCACAGCCGGAGACAAGTCGGCGTCCTCGGAGACGTGCACATGAACAACAAAGGTCTGCAGGACGTTAGGATGCACACAATGATCCACGGTATGTACCATCTACACGTTTAAAGGGGACCTTTCTGACCTATGAATGTGGTTTTAGAATGTTGGACTCTGGTGGTAAACCAGGCCAAAGGTCCACAGGAAGTGTGCGCCAGCATGGACAGGTAGGTGTGCTGGGATTAGTCTGGTTTGGAAAAACGTGGCCTTTAAAGTCACAAATGCCTCATACAGCCGGGGTGTCAAGGTCATTGTCAAGGTGGGCCCCTTGGCGGTTCTGGTTGGCGTCAGAGGGTCGCCCGGAACTGTGACGCCATGTTGGTGTACGTATAACGTACGTACGTATAACTCGTGATATTATTACACATTTGATGACTTGCTGTGTCTGTTTCCTATTTGGATGTAATGTAGTGTAAATAAATAAATATGAATTAGGGATGTGTCCTATGGATATATATATCGGTCCATATCGGTATCAGATTTTTCCCGATCATAAAAGCGATATTAATAAAATGCTGTATACAACAAATATGTGTCATTCCCCACATGTCATGTTACACATATCGGCATCGGCATCGACTGATATCGGTATCGGAAATTGAGAGTTGTGGTGTCTGCCAATAAACTGCTAATATCATCCCTAATAAAAATGAATCATAAACTATATAGCCTTCAGTTTGACAGCTGTTCTACCTGAATGGACTAAAAGTCCCCCCCCCCCAAGACGGGTAGACTGTGCTAACCGGGGGCCATCGGCGTATACCTGCTCACAGTGCCGTTGCCCCCCCCCCCCCCCCCCATTTAGCGTTTACTATCAGGTTGGCCTCCCCGCCAGTCTACAGCTGTGAAGGTCTTCTATTAATAAAGATTCCGTGTTTAGCAAGCTGGGCGACAGGCCTGTCAAATGTCAGGGCCGTTCAGCTGATACCGATACCACAATAAGCAGCACGCTCCACATGTTGACGCTCACCGTCAGCACAGCTGCAATGGGGATGGCTGCGTTCATGAAGACTGGAACAGATGAAGACAGATGAAGACCAAAAGTTAGATTCATACTCTCACATACAAATGGCTACAATTGGGAGGATTCTGTTGGGGGGGGGGGGGGGGGTTTCATCGTGCATGGCCATCTGGGTTTAGAAGCAACGTTCATTTTAGCTATGACACTCCCGTGATGTTTACTCTTCCATTATTTACTATTATTAATTAGGTGTCGCCAATGTTGCTCCAGAAGACGAGGAGCAAAGCCAACATTGGTCATGCCTTCCCGTGATGGAGATGGAGTCTCCTTCCGTTCAACCACTGACAGCAGATCATTAGGTTGGCGTTCATCAGCCCGAGCAAAGCAAAGGGTTTCTTACTCGATATGGACGTGTAAAGAGCAAACGCTTGCAAGCTGGTTAGCTCCTTGGCCCTGGTCTCCTCCACGCTGTCACAGAAGATGCCTTCCCATGCGTACAGCTTCAGCAGTTTGATGCCTCGTAAAAGTTCATTGGTCTTTTTGAGGCGCTGGCTGGAGTATTCCTGAGGGGACATGGGAAGGATTTGTCATAAATATATAATAATATATATATAAATATATGAATGGATGGACAGATAGACCAGAAGATGACTGACAGATGGATGAGTGAATGAATGGGTGCTTGGATGGATAGATGGATAGATGGATAGGTGGATGAATAGATACAATCAAATGTAAGTATATATCCATATGTAATAATGATATTAATAATGATACAAGCTTGCATACGAGGTGTGTGTGAAACAAGAAGATGCGTGTGTTTTTATTCCAGATTGCAAAGTGGACGTGGATCGTGCGCCATGATTGCATTGGCGTCATTACTTGCTAAGATGCGACTTTGCTAGCTGGAAGGAAGTGAGCAAACCAATATTGACCAACACTATCTGTCAGCTTGAGTCCTTTACGGCGTGACGAACAGCACGGCTTAGTAGATGGAGATGTAATGAAGTGGAAGAGGGGATGTGGACTTGATGGTTCCAGCTTGGCTACTTTACCTTTTAACAAAAACAGACCATACGACCTACCTAGTAACACGAAAACCTGATGGCTACTGGTAGCTAATATAGCTAATATGGCTAATATGGCTAATATGGCTTCCAATGACAACTCACCAGGGTGCTCTTCTGTGTCTGGGACAGCTTGGTGGCCACGAAGTACTGGACAGGCGCCAACACAGCAATGACGGTGGCTCCAATCAAGGCACTGATTCCCAGGAGGTAATAGAGCAGGATCACTCCCACTACGATCTGTCGGCGGAGGATGGATAGCGTGAGAACACCAGCATGCAAAGGATGGACGTGGATGTGACACGTCGCATTCACACCTTCTCCCTCGCAGGGAGATGTGTCGCAGTGGTGAGACGTCAAGAAAAAGACAGACAAAGCCAGACAAAGCCAGACAAAGCCAGAAAAAGCAAGAAAAAGCAAGAAAAAGCAAGAAAAAGCAAGAAAAAGCAAGAAAAAGCAAGAAAAAGCAAGAAAAAGAATAAAACCAAGGAAAAGCCAAGAAAAAGACAGAAAAAGAAAAAGCCAAGAAAAAGACAGAAAAAGAAAAAGCCAGAAAAAGCCAGAAAAAGCAAGAAAAAGCAAGAAAAAGAATAAAACCAAGGAAAAGCCAAGAAAAAGACAGAAAAAGAAAAAGCAAGAAAAAGCAAGAAAAAGCAAGAAAAAGCAAGAAAAAGCAAGAAAAAGCAAGAAAAAGCAAGAAAAAGCAAGAAAAAGCAAGAAAAAGCAAGAAAAAGCAAGAAAAAGCAAGAAAAAGCAAGAAAAAGAATAAAACCAAGGAAAAGCCAAGAAAAAGAAAAAGCAAGAAAAAGCAAGAAAAAGCAAGAAAAAGCAAGAAAAAGCAAGAAAAAGCAAGAAAAAGCAAGAAAAAGCAAGAAAAAGCAAGAAAAAGCAAGAAAAAGAATAAAACCAAGGAAAAGCCAAGAAAAAGAAAAAGCAAGAAAAAGCAAGAAAAAGCAAGAAAAAGCAAGAAAAAGCAAGAAAAAGCAAGAAAAAGCAAGAAAAAGCAAGAAAAAGCAAGAAAAAGCAAGAAAAAGCAAGAAAAAGAATAAAACCAAGGAAAAGCCAAGAAAAAGACAGAGAAAGAAAAAGCAAGAAAAAGCAAGAAAAAGCAAGAAAAAGCAAGAAAAAGCAAGAAAAAGCAAGAAAAAGCAAGAAAAAGCAAGAAAAAGCAAGAAAAAGCAAGAAAAAGCAAGAAAAAGCAAGAAAAAGCAAGAAAAAGCAAGAAAAAGCAAGAAAAAGAATAAAACCAAGGAAAAGCCAAGAAAAAGAAAAAGCAAGAAAAAGCAAGAAAAAGCAAGAAAAAGCAAGAAAAAGCAAGAAAAAGCAAGAAAAAGCAAGAAAAAGCAAGAAAAAGCAAGAAAAAGCAAGAAAAAGCAAGAAAAAGCAAGAAAAAGCAAGAAAAAGAATAAAACCAAGGAAAAGCCAAGAAAAAGAAAAAGCAAGAAAAAGCAAGAAAAAGCAAGAAAAAGCAAGAAAAAGCAAGAAAAAGCAAGAAAAAGCAAGAAAAAGCAAGAAAAAGCAAGAAAAAGCAAGAAAAAGCAAGAAAAAGAATAAAACCAAGGAAAAGCCAAGAAAAAGACAGAAAAAGAAAAAGAAAGAAAAAGCAAGAAAAAGCCAGAAAAAAACAAGAAAAAACGAGATAAAGCCAGAAAGCGTGAGCAAGCAGCAACAAGTGCCCCCCCCCCCCCCCAACTGAATCCCACCCCAGCAGCAGCATTTCAGGTAGATCTTCCTACCTGGACCGGCATGGCCCACAGGTTTGGACAGAGGAAGAAGAACCACATGAGCTGGTTGGTATCCACGGCGACCAAGTTGCAAATCTGCGCCACGGTGAGCTCGCCCATGGACATGTTGGACGTGCACAGACGCATGATCTTGTTGTAGATTTTGGTCTGGGGAGAAGACGGAGCAAACAGGACCATGTGGTGGGATGAGTTCATGCCGTGTTTATGGCGAACGTGCGGGCATACGTGCCTGCATGGCCCCGCGCAGCTTGATGCCCGTCTCAATCGCCACGTAGTAGGAGGCCTGGAGGAAGGTTCTCTGCAGGAGCAGCGCAAAGAAGAGCAACACGGCCAGCACGTACGCGTTCTCCAGAAACTCCTTGGAGGAAATGAAATAGATCCCCAACAACCTGGTCTGGAAGGAGAGGGTAGAGGAAGTAAGAAGTCATGGAATTCCAAATGGAAAGGGAAAAGGGAGGAGTGGAGTGTGAGCTAGCCGTGATCTAGCCACAACAAACGTTCCCAAGTCATATTCCGTGCTTGGCTCACCGGTCGCTGGATGGTTCCGTCGTCCTTGCTGATGTGATGGACGATGCCGGAGATGCAGAGCGGGCCGGCGAAACCCAGCAGGTCGGCCAGGAAGCGGAACGTGATGCTGAGGATGAGAGGTCTGCCGAACGCCACCCTCAGGGCTTGCCAGATCCACTTGGGGCTCTGCGGCATCGAACCCTGAGCTCTCTGATGGGGAGGGTGAGCAGAAGAGAAAGATGAAGGGAAGCCATCATTGCTCATCAGACGGATTATTAGGATGCTCCCACGGCTCCTGGTGTTTGCTTATGTTGACGTATCCTGGTTGGGTTTTAGCATCTTCATGGAGAAAACGGATCAAAGGTGGAATGGATGGGAATTTCACTATCGGGAGATATGGAAGCCAAACGGATGAAAAACCAGCTCGGCCAATCAAAACAAGCAATTGTTGCCAGCACAGCGAGAGGAGACGCTGGAGAAGGCAGGCAGCCAACTCAACGGAGAGCTGTCAATCAAGGTGAGGGTCAGGGTTCCTACGCTCCCTGCTGCTGCATCATGGGATGCGGAGATGAATATTGTAGCCCTGCTGCATCATGGGATGCGGAGATGAATATTGTAGAGGTCAGGGAAGCTTGGCGCCCTCGGAGGAGACCAACCCTAACGACCATGCGGTGCAGGACGTCTCACAGGAAGTGGTATTCTCTATTTAATTTAATATATATATATAATATCAATTTGTCAGCCTGCCAGAAATCATCTAGGAAAACATCTGGATCTTCACTGGAACGTTATGGAGGAAGCTCTCCCAACATGTGTCATCAGAACAGATGTGACTTCTTTACGTCGCTAGCTTTCCTAGCCACCCCTAGTCACCCCAAACACGCACACACACGCACACACACACACACACACACACACACACACACACACACACACACACACACGCACACACGCAGCTTCCCTTAAACGCAGCACGATCACGCCTGCAAGGGTCGTCATGTCGCCTTGTTCACAGTAGAACAGGGATGACCCGACGCCTCCACACTGACCAGACCCCCCCCCCCCCCCCCCCTGCCGGGATCTTTTTATCTCCCTTCCACGGTCGGAAGGACGTGGGATTGCGTTCAGCCATGACGAACATGTGACCTTTCAAACACTGGAAAGTTCTGACCCTGCCGACGTTGAGGCCTGACACGAGCTCTTAAAGCGAGACAGGAAGACAACTCTGATCTCTGGAAGAAAAGTCCAACCCAAACTCCCAGATGACCTTGACAGGACGAAAGTGCACTGACCTTCTGGTCTTCAAAGGCCTTCCGGAGCGTCACGTAGTTGGTCAGGGCCCTCATTGCAATGGGCAGCTTCCCGATGACTTTGAGGTCAATGGGTCTTCTGTGGGCGGAGGTGATGAAGGTGTTCATCCACCAGTAGGTGGCTTTGGACAGCAGGTTGACGAAGGGCTGCAGAAACCGAACTCCCAGGTCCTGGAGGTCCTCTGGGGGCTTTACTTCTGTCGGGTCGGCGAAACACATGTACCGCTGGAGAGGAAGGACACGGTCGTGATCATCAACCTCATTGGATGCATGGGGGTTCATTATGGGGGTTCATTAGAGCAGGGGTCGGCAACCTTTACTAGGACAACAGCCTGAGAACAAGATACAGATCATGCTAACATCTTGGTTAAACCTCATAATAATAATCATAATAATCATACATTTTATTTTTATAGCGCTTTTTAGGATACTCAAAGATATTTTACAGTGAGATGAAAAAAAAACATGCTGTCTTCTATTGTGGAGTTGCATCATCACCTCTCACGCAAAAATATGTATTAATATGTTTTTGGTAGCGGATGAGTTCATGATGACATTGCTTATTAGCTTGTTATTAGCGTGCTAGGATGACACCATGTGTGGCTTCATCCATCCATCCATCCATAAATCCATCCATCCATAAATCCATCCATCCATCCATCCATAAATCCATCCATCCATCCATCCATAAATCCATCCATCCATAAATCCATCCATCCATCCATCCATAAATCCATCCATCCATCCATCCATAAATCCATCCATCCATCCCCATGACGGCCTACTGTCATGTTCTGATGATCCAGTGGTCTCCAGGGGTTGATTACCGGCGTACGCTTGTATTTTCTGTGCCTGTGAGTCCCACCAAGTGTAATGTGTGAATTTTAGCTTCTGCTTCATCAGAGCGTGGCGAGGCCGGATGAGAGAATGACGGCCTCAGCTGTGCGCCCAGAGGACACGGCTTCAGCAGCTGAGGTGAACTTTGAGGTGGAACAAATGAGGAGCCAGGTCTAAGAAGTACTTCCTCTGTTGAAAAAAGGTCGACCACTGTGCTTGCCGTATGTGTCCCAGTTCTGTCTGGGACAATGGCGAGCCCACGGACCGCGGTCATGAGTTAGCTTAAAAATACGCTAGCCACGCACTCACCCGGCCCAGGATGACGTTGACCTCCACGGCCAGCAGGAGTCCATAGAGCAGCGCCAGGAGGCCCGTGATGCAGTAGCGGAGCTGCCTGGGGCCGATGCCGTGCTCCGTATATTTGGCAAACTTGATGGTCTTCATGGTGAAGGCCAGAACCCAGTAGATGAGGAGGGCTGAGGAGAGCACACGGCCAGAAGAAATCATCTCTTTGACGTGTCTTCATCAAAAGATAACAACCTATCCTTGGCGCTGCCACGCTAAAAACATACAAATGCTGCGTTCAAATGCTGCCTTCAAATGCTGCGTTCAAATGCTGCGTTCAAACGCCAAACAGCTCCCTTCCTTCAAGTCCTTCCTTGCATCCTTCACCTAGTGTAGTCCTGCTGCGATGACCTCAGCCTTGCTACGCTGCTTCTCTCAGGAGAGCTACTCTGACATAAAGGCCCCCAAGGGCCCCAAAGCCCCAGGCGGCTCAGCAACGTGAGAACGCCAACAAGTGAAGCACTGACAGCTGAACACAGATAGAATAATAATAATAATAATAATAATATAATAATAATAATAATAATAAGGCTCTACATTGACTTGACATGCTTTGTTTTCATACGCTCGGTCTGTTCTAGGGGTTATTAGAATTCATATCTGTGTGGGGAATACACGAACAATCAGACATAATCACTTCAAGCTCATCTGCCTAATGAACAACCATTCATCATGTCTGCTCCATAAAGAGGGCGTCCAATCATATCGCTTTCCATCCCCATGCCGTCTCAAGAACCACTCCGCTGGATACGTCTAGCTATTATTATTTATTCTATGTATGTCTATGTATGTCTATGTATGTCTATGTATGTCTATGTCTATGTATGTCTATGTCTATGTATGTCTATGTCTATGTATGTCTATGTCTATGTATGTCTATGTCTATGTCTATGTATGTCTATGTCTATGTATGTCTATGTCTATGTCTATGTATGTCTATGTCTATGTATGTCTATGTCTATGTATGTCTATGTATGTCTATGTATGTCTATGTATGTCTATGTATGTCTATGTATGTCTATGTATGTCTATGTCTATGTATTTCTATGTATGTCTATGTCTATGTATTTCTATGTATGTCTATGTATGTCTATGTCTATGTATGTCTATGTATGTCTATGTCTATGTATGTCTATGTCTATGTATGTCTATGTATGTCTATGTCTATGTATGTCTATGTATGTCTATGTATGTCTATGTATGTCTATGTCTATGTATGTCTATGTCTATGTATGTCTATGTATGTCTATGTATGTCTATGTATGTCTATGTATGTCTATGTCTATGTATGTCTATGTCTATGTATGTCTATGTCTATGTATGTCTATGTATGTCTATGTCTATGTATGTCTATGTCTATGTCTATGTATGTCTATGTCTATGTATGTCTATGTCTATGTATGTCTATGTATGTCTATGTATGTCTATGTATGTCTATGTATGTCTATGTCTATGTATTTCTATGTATGTCTATGTCTATGTATGTCTATGTATGTCTATGTATGTCTATGTCTATGTATGTCTATGTCTATGTATGTCTATGTCTATGTATGTCTATGTGTATGTCTATGTCTATGTGTATGTCTATGTGTATGTCTATGTGTATGTCTATGTCTATGTGTATGTCTATGTGTATGTCTATGTATGTCTATGTATGTCTATCTATGTCTATGTGTATGTCTATGTATGTCTATGTATGTCTATGTGTATGTCTATGTATGTCTATGTCTATGTATGTCTATGTCTATGTATGTCTATGTCTATGTATGTCTATGTCTATGTATGTCTATGTCTATGTATGTCTACGTATGTCTATGTATGTCTATGTATGTTCTGCCCACGCGGGTGTCGTATGGGAGCGTGGAGTACCTAAGAGTAGTTTGGGGAAGTTGGAGGTCTCGATGTTGTGGTAGTACACAATGGAGGTGATGGCAGCCATGAAAGCCAGGCCTGCAGGCATGTACAGGTGGAGGTGGTGGGACTGGCTGAAGCTGCAAGGGGGGGGGTCACAAAGAGGAAAGACAATCAAATAAAAAAGGTGATAACAGATCATGGACGTATTATTCAAGATTAGCAAGCATTGGGCGAATCGGGACGTGAGCTAGGTCTTCCTAGGCTCTTCCTAGGCTCTTCCTAGGCTCTTCCTAGGCTCTTCCTAGGCTCCCCAGAAAACAAGACCTTCCCATTACATCTGCCCAAGCAGTGCATGTCCACACCCACACCAGAAGAAGACCGACCCGTCAGAGACGATGCCCTCTGCGACCTCACAGACGAGGATGAAGAGCAGCACGAAGGTAAGCAGCCATCGCAGGTTGTGCCCAGGGAAGTGGAGCCAGGTGCTGTGGTGGATGTGGACCTTGGAGCTCTGGCTGCCCCAGCCTCACACATGGAACACAAGAAGAAAGATGGGGTCCGGGATCAGTGGAATGGTCTCTCTGAGCGGACGTGCGTATCGGACGTTTGTCTTTGCTTGGGTTTGGTTCCACTGTTCAGGAGAACTTACAGAAGGAAAGGATGGGTCAACACAATTATGGAGGGGGGGGCAGGGGGGGGGGCAGGGGGGCCTTTCCTTTATTGCCTTATTACACACACACACACACACACACACACACACACACACACACACACACACACACACACACACAGGAAAGCAGTGACCTTAATACTATATTACTGTGTACACTGTGTATACCATGTATACTGTGTTTACTCTGTATACCATGTATACCATGTATAGTGTGTATACCATGTATAGTGTGTTTACTGTGTATACCATGTATAGTGTGTTTACTGTGTATACCATGTATAGTGTGTTTACTGTGTATACCATGTTTACTGTGTATACCATGTATACTGTGTTTACTGTGTATACTGTGTATACCATGTATACTGTGTTTACTGTGTATACTGTGTATACCATGTATACTGTGTTTACTGTGTATACTGTGTATACCATGTATACTGTGTATACCATGTATACTGTGTATACCATGTATAGTGTGTTTACTGTGTATACCATGTTTACTGTGTATACCATGTATACCATGTTTACTGTGTATACCATGTATAGTGTGTTTACTGTGTATACCATGTATAGTGTGTTTACTGTGTATACCATGTATAGTGTGTTTACTGTGTATACCATGTACAGTGTGTTTACTGTGTATACCATGTACACTGTGTTTACTGTGTATACCATGTATACTGTGTTTACTGTGTATACCATGTATACTGTGTTTACTGTGTATACCATGTATACTGTGTATACCATGTATACTGTGTATACCATGTATACCATGTCTATGTCGGGACGTCCATCCATCCATCCATCCATCCATCCATCCATCCATCCATCCATCCAGCCAATCCCAGGGCACATATAGACAAACAAGCATTCCCACCCACATTCATACCTATGGACCATTTGGGGGGGGGGGGGGGGGCAATGAATCGATCATGTTTTTGGGATGGAGGGGGGGGGGGGGGCATACACGGGGAGAACATGCCAACTCCACACAGAGATGCGGAGGAGTAGTCTGCGGGCCGACACTCACCGATGAAGAGGATGGGGAATGTGATGAAGAGCAGGAAAACGTGCGGTCCCACGTTGAGCGCGTCCAAGAAACATCCATTGTTCAGAACTCCTCCGTCCACGTTGTAGGCCACTGAGTTGTTCTCGCTCCCACAGAACGCCAAGGACATGGTGGAAGCGGGACTCTGCAGGGAGCCGGTGTGAGAGAGGAGGAAGAGGAGGAGAGGAGGAGGAGAGGAGGAGGAGAGGAGGAGCGTCGGAGACAGAGGAGAGACGGAGAGATGTCAAACCATGGTGTCTGTGAAGCAAAGACGGACAGCCTCTTCAGCAGATCCTGGCAATTCCAAGCGTGACCCCCTTGCTGCGCCCCCTCAAATCCAGCTTGCAAAATGAGTCTCCGGCGAGGAAGCGGGGACGGAGGGAAGGAGGAACAATCCCGGTCCAGTGTAGTCCGGCAGCTCCCTGGCCTCCTCTGCAGTCTAAGCAGCTTTGGGGGTCACGATGGTGAGGAACATCTGCATCCAGGAACATCCTGTCTCCAAGCGACCGCACGCATCCTCTTAAAGTCAGCCTTCAGTTTCCGATGGGATCCGCCGGGATGCGTTCACACTCTCATGGAGCGTGGCGGGGGCATGCTGCAGTGCACCTGCTATTCCCGTCTCTTACAGACCACAGCGACCTTGGAGAGGAGTGGGGGTGTGTGTGTGAGTGTGTGGGGGTGGGTGGGGGTGTGTGTGTGGATGTGCAGGCAGGCTGGGACGGAGCAGGGAAAGGTAGGCGGGTGGGGATGAGGGGGAGGGTGGAAGGGAACACAAAAGGATGGAGAGAGAGAGAGCAGGGATGGCTGGGGGCTGGGGGCTGGGGGCGGGGCGTCTGCTTAATGTGGAACAAACGTCATCCAATCGTGAACCACGAATCCCAGCCCAATTCGGAGCGTTACATAACTCCACCCCCCATTCATTCATGGACTGTCTGACATTTCCACGGCCCCCGGACCACGGAGTGAGCATACACCCAGTATGAAGGCCTCCTGGGGGGAGGGGGGGGGGGCAATGGCAGGCCAGGATCAGGATCAACGAGGCTCACGTGGGAGCAGATTGGACTAATCCAAACAGGACTCACCAGTGGACTGGTACTATGTGGATAGCTGGGGAGGGACACAGCATGTATATGTTTACATAGTATGATAGTATGATATTCAGGTTTACAATTACTACATTGTACTCCAATGTTTTGGTTCATCCATATATTTGTGTGTGTGTATATATATATGTATCTATATGTCCAAATGCAGTTTGTGTGTGCAGCACCTTGTTTTGATGTTTTCCAATCCACATAATGTGTACATCTTTCATCTATTTTACGGACATTGTGTCAAGGACATTGTGTCAAGGACATCGTGTCAAGGACATCGTGTCAAGGACATCGTGTCAAGGACATCGTGTCAAGGACATCGTGTCAAGGACATCGTGTCAAGGACATCGTGTCAAGGACATCGTGTCAAGGACATCGTGTCAAGGACATCGTGTCAAGGACATCGTGTCAAGGACATCGTGTCAAGGACATCGTGTCAAGGACATCGTGTTGAGGACAAGGACGCAATGCATCATGGAAGATGGGAATATTTTGGCTCTTAACCGACTTGTCGTACCTCATTTTAATTCAATCAAACCCCAAATAAAGGTTGTTCCAACCAGGTTAAGCGGCGTCCTCCATCAGCGATAAACCATAATGGATAAGTGATATTAATGATAGTAATGATATTAATGATAAGCGATAAACAATTATCTCTCATTGCTTGTGGAAGAACAAACAGACCAGGGGTGTCCAAACCTTTTCCAGTGAGGGAGACATGGTGAAAAATGAAAGGATGCCACATATATATAAATATGCTAAATATATATAAGGCTATTATTTGTGTCAACTTTGTCCTTTTAGTAAATGTTGCTGTTCTTTGAATTGAACTTTCTTCTTTGTAGATTTTCTTCTTGTCATATTATGACTTCATTCCCGCAATATTAGAACCTAACTTTACAAAATGTACAACTTTATTTTCTTTCATTATTTCTCACTGTACGACTTAATTAAATGTAATATTTCAACTCCATGCTAGTAACATGCCATTATTTGAGTTTATTTTCATAAAAGTGTTTTTTTACTCTGCATTCTCCCAAATATCTTCCCAAATATCTTCCCAAATATCGGCCATTACACAAAGTAACAAAAGTTTTCAAAAGTGAAAAGAAGGTATAGAACGCCGAGGGGAGGCCGAGTGAGGCAGCGGTGGTCTCGCACTTACCGGTTTGTATCGTGAGATCATCGTGTGAGCTCCTCAGCGCCGCCACTTCCGCCACGTCCGAGAGCCCAAGGGCGAACACTCCGTCATGACCTCGGAGGGGCCGGCCAACGTTGGACCAGATCAGCCGGGCAGACAAGGACGGCTCGGGGGACTGGAACTATCCGTGGTGCTGAAGCTGGGTGGAACCGTGGCGGTGAAGGTAACAGTGAAGCAGGTGGGAGGAAGGTAGGCCCCCATAGGCCCCGATAGGCCCCCCTTTCGGCCCCGGTGGTGGACTGGCCACCGTACCAGCTGACGCAGCCCAGCAGGTCGATGGGACTGTGGAAGTGGGAGCCAGACACAAGTCACGTATGCAGCATGAGTGGAGATGATTCCAGCGTGGTTATGTAACCCTCAAGTGGGTTGATGCACACAGCACATGATTACACGAGGGGGGGGGGGGGGGGGGCTGTTCAACCTACTTTTTAAAGATGTCTTCCATTCTTCTTTTAGTTTACAACTATGGTGAATACTTATTGATTTATGACACTTATAAGCAGTACATATGAAGGATATGCAGAAGGTAGCATGAAAAGGAGCGCTGTTGCCCCCTGTGGAAATTCATCTGCACAACTAGCCATGTTGCCCCCCCCCCCCCATTAGAATGGCTGTGTGCCACAGGGGAACCCAACACTTGCCTTTCTAATAGACACTAACCACTTTGGGACAAAATGAATTTCAATAAGTAGGATTCCTGGTCTACTTGACAATTCATGGAACAGCTTACTGGGGAACTAATCAGGAACTCATCAGGAACTAATCAGGAACTAATGGGGAGCTGGTGTGTAGAGTACTTACAGATGAACTGAGGCATATCCATTTAGAGTGGTTACAGGTGAACTTGGGCATATCCATTTAGAGTAGTTATTGAGGAACTGAGGCATATCCATTTAGAGTGGTTACAGGTGAACTTGGGCATATACATTTAGAGTAGTTATTGAGGAACTGAGGCATATACATTTAGAGTGGTTACAGATGATCTTGGGCATATCCATTTAGAGTAGTTATTGAGGAACTGAGGCATATACATTTAGAGTTGTTACAGGTGAACTTGGGCATATACATTTAGAGTTGTTACAGGTGAACTTGGGCATATACATTTAGAGTAGTTACTGAGGAGCTAATGAAGAACTAATGGGGAGCGAGTGTGTAGAGTACTTACCAAGGAACTGAAGCATATCCATTTAGAGTGGTTACAGATGATCTGGGGCATATCCCTTTAGAGTGGTTACAGATGAACTGCGGCATATCCCTTTAGAGTGGTTACAGATGAAGTAAGGCACATCCCTTGAGAGTGGTTACAGATGAAGTAAGGCACATCCATTTAGAGTGGTTACAGATGAAGTAAGGCACATCCATTTAGAGTAGTTACTGAGGACAAGCATTGGCTAGCATTAGGTTGAAATATTGAGGAAAATGCTGCTACTACTAATATTTGTTAGCGATAACAAAGCTGAGCTGTTTTCTGATATCTAAATGAAATATGGTAATAATTGTATGATTATGTTTATACAGTTACATTGTTCAAAAAACGAGATATTGTGATTATGATGACGATCAACAAGCTAAAGACAAATGACCAAATCGTTTTATGACCTGGTCAAAACTAACAGTAACAGAATCAGCCATACCGGTCTTGATATCGGACCGATGGTAGTTTTAATACTTAAAGTGCTGCTCCAGGGTATTCCTTTTAAACTAATACCATTTACTATGAATCAACCATCTACGTGTCTATTCTGCTACTGTACGTAGTATGCCAAGCCACACAGTACTATATACCCAGTATATACCCAGGGTACTTCCACTATTACTGCTTGACATGCAGCATGAAGGAAACCAGCGTCAATCGTGTTTCCTCATTAGGGAATAAGGGATAAGGGAATACTGTAGAAAATGAGGTATTGGCGAGAGCATGATTCAGACAAAGAAATCAATATATTGACAGGATTTGCAATGCAACGCCTTGGAGGCGGATTCCATGCAGCTACAGGAAAAGCATCAGGCTGGGGTGGCGGGAGAAATGGGATCCTCCCGGGGGGAATCCTGGAGAAGTAAAAGCTCCCTCTTCTTTGCCTGACTGGCCGTCTTTGCCGTGACTAGAAGAACGTTCTGTTGGAGAAGACAAAACACACGATTACTGACACGGAACGGAGTGTAAGCTCGGGATGGCCCAACGCCATAGGTCATGTGACATACTAGATCGTATGACATAGGACATACTAGGTCGTATGACATAGGACATACCAGATCGTATGACATACTAGGTCGTATGACATAGGACATACTAGGTCGTATGACATAGGACATACTAGGTCGTATGACATACTAGGTCGTATGACATAGGACATACTAGGTCGTATGACATAGGACATACTAGGTCGTATGACATAGGACATACTAAGTCGTATGACATATTAGGTCGTATGACATAGGACATACTAGGTCGTATGACATACTAGGTCGTATGACATACTAGGTCGTATGACATACTAGGTCGTATGACATACTAGGTCGTATGACATACTAGGTCGTAGGACATAGGACATACTAGGTCGTAGGACATACTAGGTCGTATGACATAGGACATACTAGGTCGTATGACATAGGACATACTAGGTCGTAGGACATACTAGGTCGTAGGACATACTAGGTCGTAGGACATACTAGGTCGTAGGACATACTAGGTCGTAGGACATACTAGGTCGTAGGACATAGGACATACTAGGTCGTATGACATAGGACATACTAGGTCGTATGACATAGGACATACTAGGTCGTATGACATAGGACATACTAGGTCGTATGACATAGGACATACTAGGTCGTATGACATAGGACATACTAGGTCGTATGACATAGGACATACTAGGTCGTATGACATAGGACATACCAGGCCGTATGACATAGGACATACTAGGCCGTATGACATAGGACATACTAGGTCGTATGACATAGGACATACTAGGTCGTATGACATAGTCTTTAATCCCAAGTGTCAAGTAAAGACGTGCAAGTCCAAGTCATGAGAGACTTGAGGTGGGAGGTCATAGGCTTGAAATTGGAGTCCTTGCAAGTCCTGAGCCACGAGTGTTTACCACCTAAGATACCATGACCCCCCCATGATAAAACATTAATATGAACATAGCAATGATACTGCAGCATGTTTTCTTGCTTTTAGTCGTAGGTTTTGTCCACGCGTAGGCGAGTGTCTCAGGAATAAACGCTATTTTTACACGATTTGAACGTTTTCAAAACCTCCGCCCAAAGTGTGGATTTGGAGAAACAAATCGGTGATGTGTTGGGGTATGGATGCAAATGACCGGAGTTCATGGATGAGAGGCCAAGTCCAAACGTCATGAGACACCCGCCTACGTCTGGGCAGGGCTTCCCTTTGGGCCTCGAGTTCAAGCCGCATGACTCCACCCCAAATCTCTGCTGTTTGTCACAGGTTTTTATTGGGATCCAAAGAGCCAAAAACCAAATGGGGCATGGGGAAGAAATGTCCATCGGCCATCGCTGGTCAGCATGCAGACAACACATCCACGTGCAGGCACTTGCACAAAACACTTTTCATAAGAGTGTGTTCTCCTGCAGCCCCCCCCCCCCCCCCCCCACCGGGATGCAGGGGTGTCCAAGCTTTTTACACAGAAAAGGTTAGCTGTTCCATTTCTGTTGGGGTTTTTCCACTATTTCAACTTTATTCTTGGCATTATTCTAGTATTTATTCTAGTAAATATGACTTGATTTCCAAAATCCATCCATCCTTCTTCTATGCCGCTTATCCTCACCAGGGTGGGAGCGTGCTGGAACCTATCCCAGCTGTCCACCCTGGACTGGTGGCCAGCCAATCCCAGGGCACATATAGACAAACAACCATTCACACTCACATTCATACCTATGGACAATTTGGAGTGGCTAATGAAGCTAACATGTTTTTGGAATGGGGGGGGGCAAGCGGAGTACTCGGAGAAAAGCCATGCATGCACCAGGAGAACATGCAAACTCCTGAGGGGGGATTCTAACTCAGGTCTTCCCATCTCCTGACTGTGTGGCAAACATGCTAACCATGTGGCCACCGTGCAGCTGATTATATGTATGTATATATGGCCCCAATATGGCCCCCAGGCCGCACTTTGGACACCCTTGCCCTCCGGTGTCATTGAGAGGGAACTGAAGGCTGACTTTAAGAGGATGAGTGGGGTCGCTTGGACACGGGATGCAGACGTCACAGCAAACATCCACTCTGCCGTGCAGACCAGGAAGTTTGAACGGGATCAGTTACCGGGTGGAGCGTTAGGGCGGAGTCAGGTAGCCGTGCCTGTACAGCGTTGCACTGCCTTCAAACACCTTTCTGTTCCCGGTGGGACTGACTGACGCCGACTTTGGGCTGCACGCACACGCACACGCACACACAGTCATATTGTACTCCGTGATCACATACATGTTATGAGCCAAGGCACCGTCACTTAAACATGACAAATAAGCAACTTCACACAACATCCACAACTCCACATGACATCTTTGGTATTTGTTGTCAATCAATCACACGGCTGTTGTTGAGTTAGATGTGACGATAAGAATGCTACGTTTGGGAAAAACTCCCTGCATTCTCTCCGACAACGTTCTCCAGGGATCCCACAGACAACAATATGGCGACTGATTGGGATGACAGCATTTCCAAAATGAAGTCACTTCATCCCGGATTTTTGGTTGAAATGTGCACCATTTCCTCACTTGAACATTTGGGATGAGCTTCCAACGGGAATACTTACACTTCATCTTCATATTCCTTTGGGGGCGACACTGCAATCACAACATCAATCCAGTCCTGAAGGAGAGGACAAAATACCGTTTGTCAGAAATACACGTTTGCAGCAGTCACGTGGAGATCTCACCAGTTGTGAGGTTTTCTTGACATTACCCAATTCCTTGACGTTCTTACATAACTATGATGTTGGACTGCCTAAAATAGAACCTCTTCTGATCTGTTTTTGTTGTTATCGCCAATTCTACTGCAGCTACACAGGAGCTTGGATGTTTGGACGGTTAAGCCTTTCTAAATAATTAGGAAAGGTCGGCGGGCCAGATTAAAAGGCCGAAGGGGCCAGATGTGGCCTCAGGTTTGATTTCTCTCCATTTATGTTGACAAAAGCAGTGGACCATGGAAGTGGACATCGGCTTAAGCAGGCACCTTTTGGTAAGAAGAACTTAGAGCGGTTGTCAACGTGAATGGCAAATGGCCATGAAAACATTTGTACATGGCAAAAAGATTATTTTTGAGAGGAAACAACTTACCCCCCCACTGTTCCAGGCTCGGGCCAGAGAGTTTTGTCCTTCGCTGAGTGGAGCGTCTATCAAGATCTTCCCATTGACAGCCAGAAGTTCATCCCCGGGGACGATGCCCCCTGCAAGCACGCAGGACACAAGCGGTGATGCACAGGCACCCATTAAATACAAGACCACACTGGAGGGGTCTGGACACCCCCGGTATATTCTACACATGTAGTGGCATGTAGCGTGTAGCGTGTTGTGTGCTGACCGTGCTTGTCTGCCGCTCCTCCCTCATACACGGACGACACCACTAACTTCCCCAAAGGCGAGTCCGCGCCCCCCTCCAAAGCCAAGTCCAGCTGTCCCACCTCAAGAGCGGGAAAGAAGCGTCAGTGCCGGTCCCCCATTTGCATCTCCTGAAAAAAGCCAGTGAGTACCTTTCTGATCCGGAGCAGTCTCACGTCCCGTCCTGCTATCTGGTCCGACGAGAACTTAGATCACAGAGAGGGAGCAAACCAGGAGAGAGACCATAACGGGAATAATGAGCTGATATCGGAGCGTTGCTTTCTCATCAGGCACGGATAAACAACAACAATCACGGATAAACAACAACAATCACGGAAAACAACAACAATCATGGATAAACAACAACAATCACGGATAAACAACGAAGACTGGAGCTGCTTGTGGTCCACGTTACTCTAACATCTCATCCAGCCACCTTCTTCTGCTTATCCAAGGTCACAGGAGCAGAAGCCTCGGCAGGGAAGTTCACATTTCCCTGCCGGCTATGTGGTCCAGCCCCTCCCGTTGGATCCACTTAGGTACTTATACTCCTGTACTTGGGGGCAGGATCTCCTCCCCGGCCGACAGGGTGTGAAGCACCCAAATCAGGCAGTCCGGTACCCCATTTTCCCGGGGTACTGCCCACAGGTTCCTCAAGGAACACTGTCGAGTCCCTTCTCCGTGTCCACAAAACACTTGTAGGCCGGTTGGGTAAACCCCTGGCAAGACTGGCAAGGACCCTGCTGAGACTGCAGAGCTGGTCCACAATCTCACAACCAGCCAGCAGAAGCTCAGTTACCACAGCATGTTCTACCATGAGTATTTAGGCTATTCATATTTCTTCTGTAAAGAAGACATACAATACCATTGAGTGGGGATCGAAGTCTTCCAAGTATTTCTGAAAGCCCTGGAAGAAAATCAATAGAGTTAATTTCACCAACAACATCACTAAAGAAGGACCAACAGGAAGCAAAGCAAAACAAAGCATTTCCTTTTCCTGTGACAACCAGCGTGGGAACGTCTCAGCCATTCTGATCGCCAACAAAGACGCTTTAAAGATTGTTTTTCTTTTACAAAATACAAACAAGACACAAGAAGAACACCAGAGCTCTGTCGCTCTTGGGTCGTGGGGGTGCTGGAGCCTATCCCAGCTGTCTTTGGGTGAGAGGTGGTCAGCCAATCACAGGGCACATATAGACCAACAACCCCCCCCCCCACATTCATACCTATGGACAATTTGGAGTGGCTAATTAACCTAGCATGTTTTTGGAATGTGGGAGGGAAGAGGAGTACCCGGAGAAAAGCCAGGCATGCACGGGAAGAACATGCAAATCCACACAGAGATGGCCGAGGGGGGCGCCTATATTCACCTTTTAAATAATATTATTACATTTGATAAGGAACATCTCAGTCCATCTCAGCCCCCAGACCTAAATATGATTGACAGTCTGTGGTGGGAAACCATCAAACCTGACTCAACTGGAGATGTTCTGGAAAGAGGAATGGTCCAAAATACCTTAGACCAGAATCCAGACCCTCATGGGAAGCTATAGGAAGCATTTATTTCTGCTAAAGGAGGATCTACTAAATATTGATTTAGTCATTTTTCAGTTGGGGGGCCCAAATGTATGCCCCCGCCTACTGTAGTTGGCCTTGTCATCTATAGGATATATGTACCTATATTTACCCAGTTGTTTCCAAAGGTACATTACCACTTTTTCACACCAGTGTATTTCTATTAGTGTTCATTTAGCCATTTTTTGACTAATAATAGGCTATATATAGGCTACTATATATTCAACCTCAAAGAGCCTGATTTAGTAACCGTGAAAAACGTAAAGCTGCAAACTGTGGCGAGGGAGGACCGTATCATCATGCCTGCTGTGGACATGCAGAGGGTGGACCGCTGCCTTGGAGACTGATTGGACCCACTTGCAATCATCAGTGAGTGGCACATGATTACCTCTGAGGTGCACCCCCACAGGACACGTTACCTCCATAACACAGCAACACAAAGCCGCAGAGAAGAAAAGACACGCTAGGAAGGAAAGACGGCAAACTGCGGTGTAGACGCAGTCCATCACATCCCAGGGATGCCATCCTTACTGATGGGTTCAGGCCAAACCAGTTTATGGCGGTTCACACGGGGGGTAAACGTGCCTCGAGGGTTAAGAAGTAGTTCCAGCCGTGGATCCGTGCACAGACCATCAGTAACTCTTAAAGCCATGAAGGTAGCAAGGCCACGGGGAATTACAGAACCTCAAAGCCCGTATCCAAGAAGAAAGGCCAGTAGAGCAAAGGTGGAATGAAAAGAGGCAGGACTGGGATTACTTGTGGTTTGGTGTTGGATCTGAAAGACGAGTTGAACGGCACCATCCGCTTCAACATTTCTGGAGGCTGAAACACAAGATGGTATTGGAAGCTAAATGGAAGACATGTTTCATGGCTGCACTCCAGGCACACCAACATCCTAGAAGTCAATGACAAGATTCCAGGTAACCATGACGACTGGCAAATTAGGTTCATCTTGAGAAGAAAACAGAGCCTTGACATGACCCCCCCCCCACCCCCCGTTGATTACGATGTTGAAGCTGATGGCCGATGATGTCCAGAGTAGGCACCAGCTAGCCGCTAGCTCATCACCACTTTTCAGTTAGCTCTCCAAAGATCTTGTTCATTATTAGAACTCCTATACCCCAAAAAGCAAGAAAGTGGGGTATGTTCGTAGTTAGGAAGCACTTTGGGAGTGTGGCCAATTACAGCGCCGTGGGCGTGTCTGGAGGCGGACCGTGGGTGGAATAAATGAAAACAGTGGGAAGCACAAATCCAAGGAAATACAGCTGAATAGGTGCAGATTCCGGAAGCTCTAGAAAGTTTTCTGTGCTGGTTATTGTGTGTAGCTGCTCTATAGGAGCCCACAAAAAAACAGCTTAAATAGAAGCTACTGGATACCACATAGGAATAGGTTTGTCTCCCAACTCTGATATCCACAAACGTATTTTCCATAAAGCAGCTGCCGTGTTGCAAGACTTCAATTAAGCAACCGTTTGGCGGATCACGTTTACGGGGAATCACATGACGAGTGTCATTGCATACCAGGCCGTCAGAGCGGACAGCGGCTCTGTGTGGATCCGGCCGGTGGGTCTGCGACTGGGGCAGCATGACGGGCTTGGACATGACAGGAGCTGTCGGACGGCGCTGGTTGGGCGGACTGGGCGCTAGTTGCTATCGGGATGTTGGCGTATTTAAATCGGGGTTGGCCTTCAAACACCTTGATGGGCGCGGGAACTCACCAAGGAAGGAGTGGACATGCGACTGGCGTGGGATGTATTTCTCATCACCTGAACCACAAGAGAATACAATGAGAGCAGAAACATCTTTGCAGCCACACTCCATGTTCTTCAGGGTGCCAGACTTTTCATCTATTTTTCCTCCATCAGCAAAAGAAATCTGATGATTAGCACAGTTAGCATAGTTAGCTATGAAAGTTGACCCTAGCATCCCTGGCTGTTTGATAGGACTGTACATGATCACATATCCATACATCATTAGCGTTCCACGGTGGAAGGAATGTGCTTCCCAAGTATGGGAGGATCCATGGTATCATCCCAGTCTGCATCCCGCTCCATGCATCATGACAACGAGGCCGCTACCAATCAAGAGCAGTCACTCCATGTTCACATGCGTTCCCCGAGGCCAAAGAGGACTCCATACCCCCACCAAGACAATATTATGTCACCATGACCTAACATCTCTACACGGACGTAAAATATGCACTGCAATTGTTTGAAGGTTTGAAGCCCAACACAGCACGCATCCACAAACATGAGCACCTCTGACCTTGGGACTGGGAGGGTAGGACATCTCACTGGCGTTGGAGGAGTAGATGCCCCCCCTCGGCAGGTAGCCACCTGCCTCCCACTCGCTCCTGCCTCCGGGCGGACTGGCGGGGTGAGGGAGGTGAGGATGCTGGCGGGAACCACCGAAGGCGGAAACTCTCTCTTCCGACTGTTGCGGGAGTGGGGGCGGCGGGGGTGGCGGAGGAGGGGGAGGAGGAGGGGGCGGCGGTCTTGGGGTGGGTTGAGGGAATGATGGGGGACGGGTAGACTGAGATGGAGGCGGGGCTTGGGCAGGGTGAAGCCTGCGCCCCGTCCTGCCCGAGGTAGGTTTGTCAAGGTGGGGTGGGGGCGGCGCGTGATGCTGGGGAGATAGTTTTGAAGAAGATGGAGAATAGTTGGGAACGGTGGGGTTTAGTTTGGGTGACGGCGGAGGGAGGGGCAAGGGCGGGGGAGGCTGGCTCATCAGCGGCTGGGTGGGGGCCAGCCTCTTGAGCGGCCCCTTCAGGCTTTGATCAACCTCATCCAGATTGATGTCATCCAGGTCGGTGGTGGCCAGGTGAAGACCTCCGGGGAAACGCTTCACCTTGGGCTCCGAAGTCGGGGACAGTGGAGGCGAAAGCTTCACAATGAAAGAAAGACAATGAGTACGTTGGGACCTGGTCTCCGGTGGCCCTCTTAAGTCAACAGGGGGGGGCGTGGCCATCGGGCCTTTTCCCCCTGCAACTACTCCTACTAGCACCTACTAGCACCCAGATAATGGAGCCCATTTAGTGTTTTTAAATGCACTTTTGTCAGATATAAAGGGCCAAACACATGCAGACAAGCTCATGGCAAGGGGGGGTCTCAGGGGTACCTCTGGCGACTCATTCTCCACGCAAGAGATTTGTTCCAACCGCGTCTGACACAGACGCTCCACCCAGTGTTGAACCTTCTCCGACTCCTCCAGGTCTTCCCTTTCTGTCTCGGAAACCTGGTGCACACACGTTGTCATTGAGCACAGCAAAAGGTCCATGGGTTGTACACGCACGGTACACGCACGGTACACGCACGGTACACGCACGGTACACGCACACGTAGCGATGCTAGTCACAATATTCTAATTAGACTATTAGCCAATTAGTATGCTAATAGGCTAAGGAAGAACAGATACATGAGCAGTAGGACACATTCAGGCTGAAAGATGCTTCCATGCTAAAGCACCCCATGAAAAGCCACGTGTGGTACCTCCTGAACCAGCCTGTTGATCTTCAGCTGCTTCTCCCGTTCGTACATCTCTTCTTTCTCCTTGGCCAGTTTCAGCTCGAACTCCATCTCCTTTTTGTTTTTTCTCTGCTCCTGCAGCGTGTCGGTGTTGGACACCTTCTTCTTTTTCTTCTTCTTCTCTCCTTTCTGGGGCGGCAATACTTTGTCAATACAAGACATGGAGTGTCCGTCACTGCAAACTCCACAGCAAACCATGCGAGGCCACAACGCCCAACCAGGAACCCAACTCATCTTCACGGTCAAAATGGATCATCTGACTGGAAACTCTTGGTTGGGTTTCTCTGGCATCACCGCAACGGATGCGGGCAAGCAACAGTACCTTGCGGAACGATGGAAGCTTCCCCTCGTATCGGTAAAACCAGCCAAACGCTGAGGAGATAAAGCAATAACGTTATTGGCCATGAAGATCAGACTGATTGATCCCTCACAGTTCAGTCCTCTTCACCAGATGAACAACCTTGGACTGTTTAGCATCACACAAGAAGAAATAGCCCACCAGCTCACACAAGCAGAGTTGTTATGAACCATGCCATGTATGATGTCACTTCCTGTCCCAGGAAATGCCATCAAGGATCAGATAGCCAGATATGGAGTGGAGGCGTACACGCGGACTACGGTTGCTGGATGGCGAACCTGGCTGTGTTTGTGGAACGTTGGTTCCAGACCTGGGGTGTCCAGACTGCGGCCCGTGGGCCATTTGTTGATTGTATTAGTCCGCGGCACGTTCTACATTTATAGTTTAACAGGAAAACTACAACTTTTGAAATCAGCAATCATTTTACAAGAATGAAGTCAATGTAATTTTAAGGCGCTAAATTAGGAGAAAACATAACAATTTTAGTAGCATAGAGTTGAAATACTAATTATTTTATGAGCAACAAATGAAGTTGTAATTTGTGATCAAGAGGAGCTTGCATGTTCTCGCCGTGCGTGGCTTTTCTCGAGGTACTCCCCAGCTGGGATAGGCTCCAGCACCCCCCCCCCCACCCTAGTGAGGATAAGCGGCATAGACGCTATAATCTTATGAGTCCAAAGTCCAAATAAAGTAAGGAAATAAAGTCATAATTCCAAGATTTACAAGAACGTTGAAGCAGGAATATTAAAACCTGCTGGAATATTACTAGAAAAAAGAGAAAATATTTCAACAAAAAAATCATATTTGAATGAGAAAATGATCATATTATGAGAAAGAATAATGTCATATTAACAGCAGAGAGTGAAAATATAAAAGGAAAAACATGTTATTTTTTAAGTCGAAATATTATGAGAGACAAAAACTTGAAAAAGTTGTAATATTATGGGAATAATATCCTGATATCAGGAATGACACGGTACACTTGGTTGTCATAGGAAACGTGGCGTTCGGATGCCGACTCACTTGTCCGTTCCCCTCCTCCTCCTCCTGTGAGCTGCCTTCATCACCTAACGGGGGGGTTGTCGGGGGGGTTGGTGAGCAGCAGCACAGCACACGGCAGTGACAGGAAGAAAGCATGCTCAGTTATGGATGCTGGAAGCGTGCATTCCCAAAGAGAATAAAGAAGTGGAAACGTAACGTTCATGCCAGAGAAGGGAATGCTGATCTGAAGGATTCTTACGGGAACTTTTGGCCTTGGGAGAGTGGGAGGTCTTCATGTCAGGCGGGGCAGGGGAGGGGCTCCTCTGAATCTGAGGACTCGGGGGCCGCTCTTTACCGCCGTAGTCTTCCTCCCACTCTCTGTGGTGCTTCCTCTCCACAGCCTCGATCCTAAAGAGCACAGCAAGGCAACGTCACTTGAAGCAGGGGTGCTCCAAGTGCTGCCCGGGGGCCACTCGTGGCTGCCGGGCGCGTTCTAAAAATACCATTCAACAAGAACAGTAAAACTAAATCATCAAGCGAGAAAAGGGGGGGGGTCCACATGGTGGATTGTTCATAGGATTGTCCGAATTGTCCATAGGTATGAATGTGGCTGGGAATGGTTGACTGTCTATATGTGCCCTGGGATTGGCTGGTTGGACACCCCCCCCCCCCCCGTGAGGATAGAAAATATCATAATATTGAGGAAAATAACATCACTTCAGTAGCATAAGTTTTGATATTAAAGACAAAAGTCATAATATTTTGTGGATTTCAAAAAATATATATAAAGTTTGATTTTGGAAAAATTTAGTTTGGGGAAAATGCTCTGCTATTATGGGAATAAACTCAAAATATGATGGGAATAAAGCCCTAATACTGCATCCTTTCATTTTTCACTCTGCGCCCCCCCCCCCCCCCCCCCCGGACACCCTGATTTAACAAAGCGCTTACCTCTCCATCTCCTTTTGGTAGCGCTGCTCTTCATCTGCAGTCTTCTGTGAGATGTCCATCTTTCTCCTGGTGATATATTTACAGTATTTCCATCTTTCTCCTGGTGATATATTTACAGTATTTCCATCTTTCTCCTGGTGATATATTTACAGTATTTCCATCTTTCTCCTGGTGATATATTTACAGTATTTCCATCTTTCTCCTGGTGACATATTTACAGTATTTCCATCTTTCTCCTGGTGATATATTTACAGTATTTCCATCTTTCTCCTGGTGATATATTTACAGTATTTCCATCTTTCTCCTGATATATTTACAGTATTTCCATCTTTCTCCTGGTGATATATTTACAGTATTTCCATCTTTTTCCTGGTGATATATTTACAGTATTTCCATCTTTCTCCTGATATATTTACAGTATTTCCATCTTTCTCCTGGTGATATATTTACAGTATTTCCATCTTTCTCCTGGTGATATATTTACAGTATTTCCATCTTTCTCCTGGTGATATATTTACAGTATTTCCATCTTTCTCCTGGTGATATATTTACAGTATTTCCATCTTTCTCTTGGTGATATATTTACAGTATTTCCATCTTTCTCCTGATATATTTACAGTATTTCCATCTTTCTCCTGGTGATATATTTACAGTATGTCCATCTTTCTCCTGGTGATATATTTACAGTATTTCCATCCTTCTCCTGGTGATATATTTACAGTATTTCCATCTTTCTCCTGATATATTTACAGTATTTCCATCTTTCTCCTGGTGATATATTTACAGTATTTCCATCTTTCTCCTGGTGATATATTTACAGTATTTCCATCTTTCTCCTGGTGATATATTTACAGTATTTCCATCTTTCTCCTGGTGATATATTTACAGTATTTCCATCTTTCTCCTGGTGATATATTTACAGTATTTCCATCTTTCTCCTGGTGACATATTTACAGTATTTCCATCTTTCTCCTGGTGACATATTTACAGTATTTCCATCTTTCTCCTGGTGATATATTTACAGTATTTCCATCTTTCTCCTGATATATTTACAGTATTTACATCTTTCTCCTGGTGATATATTTACAGTATTTCCATCTTTCTCCTGGTGATATATTTACAGTATTTCCATCTTTCTCCTGGTGATATATTTACAGTATTTCCATCTTTTTCCTGGTGATATATTTACAGTATTTCCATCTTTCTCCTGGTGATATATTTACAGTATTTCCATCTTTCTCCTGGTGATATATTTACAGTATTTCCATCTTTCTCCTGATATATTTACAGTATTTTCATCTTTCTCCTGGTGATATATTTACAGTATTTCCATCTTTCTCCTGGTGATATATTTACAGTATTTCCATCTTTATCCTGATATATTTACAGTATTTCCATCTTTCTTCTGGTGATATATTTACAGTATTTCCATCTTTCTCCTGGTGATATATTTACAGTATTTCCATCTTTCTCCTGGTGATATATTTACAGTATTTCCATCTTTCTCCTGATATATTTACAGTATTTCCATCTTTCTCCTGGTGATATATTTACAGTATTTCCATCTTTCTCCTGGTGATATATTTACAGTATTTCCATCTTTCTCCTGGTGATATATTTACAGTATTTACATCTTTCTCCTGGTGATATATTTACAGTATTTCCATCTTTCTCCTGGTGATATATTTACAGTATTTCCATCTTTCTCCTGGTGATATATTTACAGTATTTCCATCTTTTTCCTGGTGATATATTTACAGTATTTCCATCTTTCTCCTGGTGATATATTTACAGTATTTCCATCTTTCTCCTGGTGATATATTTACAGTATTTCCATCTTTCTCCTGATATATTTACAGTATTTTCATCTTTCTCCTGGTGATATATTTACAGTATTTCCATCTTTCTCCTGGTGATATATTTACAGTATTTCCATCTTTATCCTGATATATTTACAGTATTTCCATCTTTCTTCTGGTGATATATTTACAGTATTTCCATCTTTCTCCTGGTGATATATTTACAGTATTTCCATCTTTCTCCTGGTGATATATTTACAGTATTTCCATCTTTCTCCTGATATATTTACAGTATTTCCATCTTTCTCCTGGTGATATATTTACAGTATTTCCATCTTTCTCCTGGTGATATATTTACAGTATTTCCATCCTTCTCCTGGTGATATATTTACAGTATTTCCATCTTTCTCCTGGTGATATATTTACAGTATTTCCATCCTTCTCCTGGTGATATATTTACAGTATGTTCATGCGTATTTTTACAGCCACATTGTGACAGATTCATGTTACACCATGCCAGATGTTTCTGTACGTACGTGCAGTTAGTGCCTACCTGATTTTCAATCACATTGCAATATGCCAACGATACAGGAAGTCAAGCGACGTGGTGGACGTCCCTTCGGTGTACGAATATTGTGTAACCTTATTTATACAGCATCCATGTGTTGGATGGAACAATGGAACCAAGCTACGATGGACCAAACTGCACAGCGTTTGATCAAAATGGGGCAAATCGAGGAGAAGGTGTGCATGTGACAGAAGGGGAAAACACACTCACTGCCTCTCCTTCTCCTGTTGCTCTTTAAGGATCTTGTTGGTCTCCAGAGCCACCCTCTTCTGATGCATCAGCTCCTGCCTCTCCAGCTCCCTGCGAGCCTCCACTGCCAGGCGCTCCTCGTCCGTCATGAACAGCTCGCTGCCCTGTGACGCCAGCAACAGACAGACGAGGAGACGTGTCAGGATGCTGAGCTCCTGCACCCTGAAGGCACCACTTGACCTCCTGCATCACAGTAAGAGTCAAAGAACTACTGCAGATACCCGGGTGCATCCAGGCACGGACGCGTTAGCAAATAAGACGCTGCTCATCTTCTCCTTCCCATTCATCAGCTGTCCACAGCTGGAACGTAAACCTAATGAGATCCTTGATTGATGCTAAAGGATGGGGGCCTGACAAGGCTGAGATCTGTGATGTCGCCATAAAAACACAGCACGTTGATCACTCAGCACACGGATGAGGAGCATTTAGCATTTTCACAGGGGATGCAATTCCTCATTTCAGCTCCTGGGAAAAATTGTAGGAGCAGTGGAACATGGCTTTACATTTGGCACACATTCATACCTATGTGGAATGGGGGGGGGGTACCCACGCATGCACGGGGAGAACATGCAAACTCCACACAGAGATGGGCGAGGGGAGAATCCCACCAGGTCTTCCCATCTCCTGTGTGGCCTGCATCACTGGAATGTTTTTTTTCCATGTTTTGTCTCCTTCCCAGTTCTTCCTTTGGCATTTTCAAGCTCTACTTAGAACCCTTAAGATCCAACAGAGCAAAACCTACATTGTTGCCATTTTTCAACTGGTCTTAACATTTTGCCATCGAGTATGGAGGCCATGATTTCCATACGGTTCCATAAAAGAGCATCAGGACACATTGGAAGTCAGCGCTACGAGGAAAGTCGCTAACTCACAGCTCCGGTCAGGACAGTGATGGTCAGGCTCCTGCTGCTTTTCAGGACTCGCACGGCCTTGGGAAGAAGAACAACAGGCTCCAGTCCATTACATGTACAGACACGATGATATGGTGACACGCTAAACTGCACTTTTTTATTTTGCCCATCATCCACAGCATCCTTTGGTGAAACACGTCACGTCAAACGGGGGGCCTCCCAAGCAATGCAGACACGAGCGGCAGCTAGCGTTAGCATCCGTGGACAGGCGTCACTCGGCGTCTACACAGTCCATCTAGCCGTGTAGAAGCAAGACATGGAATTGGACTCCTACTTCCCAGGTAATTGTTCTCGTTTCCCCTTCAGTACAGACTGCTGTCCTATGGCAGTGTTTTGGATTGGTGGCGTCGTGTCATGCTAGCTGCTAGCTGCTAGCTGCTACAATAACAATGTGGCTGCAGCTGGGTGTATGTACAGGTCATTTACAGGAAGTGAGTTTTTTAGGGCTCTTCATTTGAAATAGGTGCTTTGTGTGTTGTTAGCGCCCACATGCTAGCTGTTTTTCTGTCTTTAGAAGGTGCAGGAAAGAGAAAGCGTGGCTTGAGGATGATGGGCAGCAGTTGCAGCCGGCAAATTGATTATTTTGGTACCTCTTTGTGGTCCACGTTGGTGAAGTCCACTCCGTTCACCTCCACAATCTGGTCTCCAACCTACATTTTAGGAGCAGGAGCAGACACTTGAGGGTGCGGCTCCGAGCAGGTGGGTGCGTACACGAGGGCGACAGAGCGCTCACCTGAAGGCCAACCTCGGCGGAAAGTGAGCCTGCTTTGACGTTACTGATGTAGATGCCAGGTTTCTGCGTGGGACCGCTGGAGATGCTGATGCCCATCCCCTTGGTGCCCACCAGGCTGAGAAAGACCTTCTTCTCCTTGATCTCCTTCCCTCCGATGGATGCCAAGCCAGCAACGCTGCTTTTCTTCTCCTGGGCCGTACAAAGAGCAAACACTCGGAATGACAGTCAAACATGCGTTCTTCATCACACCAACGCTGGCTCACCCCAGATTCCGACACAAACTGGTCCACAAAGTGCCACTTGAGGGGCTCATCGGAGGCGCTGGAGACGGGAGATGAGGATTATTTAACACGTCACTTTTATGAAGATATGAGTTATGTTATATGAGTTGACCTTTTCACAGGAATCATCCCCACGTCTGCAAAGAAAACACGATACCAATGACAGCTAGCCAAGACTCACAACCACATGGCAGTGGATTTTAACCTACGTCTGACTTTCAGCGATACGATTTTCTTTGTCTTGATGAGACTGATGACCTCCTCGTGGATGCAGGAGGAGATGGAGTATCCGTTGATCCGTACAATCTCGTCACCAACCTGGAATGTCCACACAGACACCGAATGAAACGGTACCAACAAACGGTACACGCTAATCCCTCCTTTATCACGGTTAATTGGTCCCAGACCAGATACGTGAATTTCCAGGAAGTAGGATTCCTTATTTATTCATGGAATGTTGTAGTCAGTAGAGCGTGGAAAACCTGTTTACAAAGTTTTAAATATGGGTCTTAACATTGTTAGAGCCCTAGAGACATGAAATAACAGCCCTATAGTCACAGTAGGAGTATAGGAGTAAATAAGCTATTTCAAATATAAATAAGACTTGTGTTTGTGTGTGTTGCAATAAATGTGCTCCGGATGTGTGGAGGACAGGAAGTGATAAATGTGAAAATTAAATTTGATTTTAGAGTGGATTATGGCTGCAACAGTATTATTATGATTATGATCGTTTTGGTGTTGTTATTGAGCATTGAACGCTGCAATAAAAGCCTGTTGTTGTGCGCTACCTCACAGTGCTTGGTGTCTCACCACACATTACATAACATTACTGCCCCCTAGTGACCACTGGAGAGTACCACATCACCTTATATTTGTATGTTAGTTCAGGTAGCCATTTTAGGCTGAAAAGGCTGCATTTAGACACAAATATGTACTAGTTGCATAATTAGTATGCAGTAGTACACCATACTATATTAGTATTATGTATATTATTGTATAATACACATACACATTAGTTTGACTAACAGTCTTGGCATTCAACTAATCCATTTCTGCTGTGATTGGCTGGCCACCAGTCCAGCGTGGACCCCGCCTCTCGCCCCAAGACAGCTGGGATAGGCTCCAGCATTCCTGCGACTCTCGTGAGGATAAGCGGGCCAGGAAATGGATGGATGGACGGCATTCATTTCTTATTTGGATAAATGTTCGGTTCTAATGTGGTGTCTACTGCCCTCTGGTGTACAAAGGTGGCAGTACTGGATGCTGATTACAGGTGTCTACTGCCCTCTGGTGTACAAAGGTGGCAGTACTGGATGCTGATTACAGGTGTCTACTGCCCTCCGGTGTACAAAGGTGGCAGTACTGGATGCTGATTACAGGTGTCTACTGCCCTCTAGTGTACAAAGGTGGCAGTACTGGATGCTGATTCCAGGTGTCTACTGCCCTCTAGTGTACAAAGGTGGCAGTACTGGATGCTGATTACAGATGTCTACTGCCCTCTGGTGTACAAAGGTGGCAGTACTGGATGCTGATTACAGGTGTCTACTGCCCTCTGGTGTACAAAGGTGGCAGTACTGGATGCTGATTACAGATGTCTACTGCCCTCTGGTGTACAAAGGTGGCAGTACTGGATGCTGATTACAGGTGTCTACTGCCCTCTAGTGTACAAAGGTGGCAGTACTGGATGCTGATTTCATGTGTTGGGCAAATTCTTCTAAAAAAGGTAATCGCTTAGAAGTTACTTTCCCCCAAAAGTAATTGTATCTGCTTTTTACAAACTAAAAATTCCATAGTCCACACTGCATACTGCATATGCGAATACTACTACTACTACTACTACTACACACATGTAGCGCCAAAGATTGGACATAGTGGATTTTAACATCACGGTAGAACGTGTCCTACCGTTTCCTTCCAAAGGGAAAAGGCCAACTAGCATACCTGGAGGCCAACATTCCCAGCCTGGCCATCTTTGACAATCTGTGATATGTAGAGACCACATCCAAACTCCAGGCCTCCTCGGACACTCAGGCCCAGGCCGTCACGATGTGTCCGATCTAGACGCACCTCCTTCAGCTTCCTGGACCGGACATACATAGCCGGGGGCAAGCAGTGAACAGGATGATTGGGTAAGGAAGGAAATGGGAGTCTTCCTACACACCTGGACCTCTTGGGGGTGAGCAGGTCATACTCCACCTGGTGTTTGAGCGGGATGAGAGGCCGGATGGCATCGAACAGGGGCAAACGCTTGGGCTCATTGATGACCAGCTTCAGGTCCCCGACGAGCACGGACAATTCCATGGACCTGAGAAACAACAGCAGGGTAACTCAGTGTGCACACAGTGCAGTAGCTCAGGGGTGTCCAAAGTGCGGGAAGGGGGCCATTTTGGTACGCCAGTCTGACAACAGAATTTCAGTGGCCTGGAAGAATGTCCTGCAATGGAAAACTAATTTTGGAGGACGTACACCCGCCCATAAGCTGGTGTCAGCGTTGTAACACGGGATACGTGATACGAAAGATCTGACGTTATGATCCAACGAATGCTTATTTCCAAGCGGTGCCCAACAACCAGCGTATGACGGCTAGCTAAACCAGCCATCCTCGTCATCTTCTACCTCGGACTTGAACAGCCTCATAATTCCTTCATCACACATTTTGTCAGTCTCTCTTTTTTTGGTTGTGGCTCTTGGTGATTCGGCCACTTCTATGGCGTCAATATAAAAAGTTGCTGAAATGAGCGATAGGAAAATGTATTTGTGCAGATCAGGACAAAAGCAAACATGAGAACGTTTAAAGCAGCCAAGCAAACGCGGCCGTGCAAAATCTTCCTCCTTAAATTATTGATGGCTGCCATTTTAGATCTGGTTGGAGGACGAGAAGATAAAAAGAGCCTTTGTTAAAACCTGGCCAGGCCTGTCAGGGCACGGTGGAAACTGATAAGCCCCAGGAACACGGCGCTCAGGACAAAGATGATTGAAACCAAGACCTGGCCTGCACATGGTTTGAGTATTACAAATGGTTCTGGTCATATTGTGAGCTTAATGAAAGGTGAAGATATCTGGAAAGGAGGAGAAGACGAGGGTGTTGGTAGTCAACCTGCTCCGGATGTTTTTTTCTATACGTTACATTTCAAAAGCAACAGAGTGTGACGGGTAGTCTGTTCAGGTCAAACCATCATCTCCACCCCCGTGAATTATCACCACCCAAGGAAAATCCAACCGTGGCGTTCCCCAGACCGGAGCACTCCCCCACAGCCACACCCGCACTCACTGGTGATACATGCGGAGGACGTCGTACAAGTAGTCCTTCTCTGCTTCATTTTCAATCAGCAACTCCACCTGCAGGACAAAACAGGACAAAACACACACTCAGATGCAAACGGTGCACAACGCCAGCCGTGGGACGGCAGGAGCGTACGAACCCGGTGACGGCTCAGCTGCCGCAGGATGGTCTTCAAGAAGCGCTTGGGCCACTCGCTAATGTAACACATCTTGTTTACGTTCTAGACCATCTCAATCCAAACTTTGACTCCACTCGCATATTTGTGCCGTCTTGGAAAGTTAGTCCGCACTTCAGGGCGCGAGGAGGCTGCTCGGACCCAAGCGGGGGCTGCTGGTCCCGTGGCTATGGAATAATGACAGCACGGCCCAGGAGGCTGACGCAGGAAGGTCAGGGTGTCATCTTACATCTCAGACACAAAGGTGAACGCTCGCCCTCGCAACCCATACTAGCCAAACCCAAAAGCCCGTTCACTGACTTGCACCGCTGCCGCCATCATGAACGGGTGTACACGTGTGCAACGTTGTCGCATATACGTGTTTATTGCATCATGTATTCCTGTATTCTTGCTGCACCACGCCTTCCTGACTACTCCTGTTGAAATTGTAAACTGTCCCTGAAACCCCTGTACTCGTTACACAACTGGGCTGGTGCCAACAATCAATTCAGTGAGATATTAGAAATAATATGAGGTGTAGATTAGCTTTAAAAACAGGGCACACCTACATGGAGATACATCAGATAATGATTCTCTGCCAAAAAGGTTCCGCCACAGGTAGATTGTAGTCCTGTGGGAACACCACAATGCAGCACTTACTGCTAAGGTTATGCTTCACCGCACTGACGTGGCATTTATGACCATACCATAAAGCCATCTCCCCGCTGCAGCCGGAAGGGCAGACTTTGGCACCATAAAGTGTAACATAATGGATGACCAGCTGGTCACAAACAGCTTTTGGGTAGTAGCTTATCTGTGGAGTGGGTTCCTGCTGCCGTCCTTTACGGCTTCTTCCCCATTGCAATGTAGGAACAGCCTGATTGCTGTGCCCCTCGTCCTGCTTTTAATTAAAGCCATAAATATTCCCATTTCTTCCGCCTCCGTGCCTCTGAATGCAGCATCTGCAGAATGTACAGTGAACGCACCACCATATCACGTTCCCTTCTTCTGTTAGCTGTTGTCAAAGATACCTTTTCAACAACTATTTGTATGTACATCTTTTCTGGCGGTGAACTTTACGAATACACTAGTTATCCAGTCTTTCACTGGTATAAAATGGTGATATATATAAATAAACGTATATAAACACAGGAAGGAAAAAGACGAGCGGTAGCATGAAAAACTCTTCTCACTGTTCCTAATCCCAATTGTAAAATAAGACCTGATGGATTTTAAATGACACTCTTCTCTCATCCTTTGAATGAATCTTCTCAACCCCCAAAAAGAAACCACAATAACGACTGGGACTCATTTATTTCATGCTAGGCCTGTGTTGGCCAAACACCTGCTTTTGTCAACTTGTAGAGGAAGACACGCTAGCCTTTAATAACTGAATAAAACGATAGATTATTTAAAGACGCTTCTTGACTTACCTTGTGGCGAAATTCTCGAGCAACTTTGCGCTCCATGGGAGGAAAATAGCAACAGCCAAGTTTTAGCCGACACGGTGACGTGAGATGCCCGAGTGAATGAAGTTTGCCACAAGTAAACCGAGGCAGGTCTGTAAAGATACCATCGGTATGGTCTCACTTCCGGCTAGGGCTTTCACAATAAAAACATTTAGGCGGTAAGTTTTGCATTTAATCATGAATGAGGCTAAATCAAATTGAATTAAATCCACCTTATTCTATGTCATTTCATTCAAGTTATTTTCACAACGTTTCCTTGAAAAAAAGCACAACAATTAGCTTTTATTTTATTTTTTAATTCTAAACTCCTTTCGGACCTCTGATGAAGGTGGGGCGCTTGACAGAATTACCCACAAGAGGTCAACCACTTATCAGTTAATATTTGTCACCACAGTGCAGATTGAATACATATATGGAAATATTATTGATTACACAAAGCTATGGTAATGTAATGAGAAGTGGTGGTATTATTATAATGGTGTAATTCATAATTCGGTACCGTTGTAAGTTTTGTTATTGTCACTTACTTGTGCTACCGCCAGATGGCAACATAGTCTATTATATCCTTTTTCACGCCGACGAAGAAGAATAGGAGGCGTAAACTTCCGTGTTTCAAACCGCTTCATCGCTCCCAACTGGAAGACAAAACAGCTGGCAGGTAAAAGTACGACTAATGTGTCGTTATGACTCTTAACTGCTAAAATGCCTTTGGTACATTGTCGTTTAATTCACCGCTTTTGCAGCGATCATGAACAAAGGATTTATTTATGTCTTAATCCGAATTGAAACGACTCATCAACGTGTCTATTTGTGTTCAGATATTTGAAAATGATAATTCTATAATATAAAATAACATGGCGCCCTCTCCTTGGCAACAGGTTTGGAACAATCCTTTGATTTGATGTAAATCCAACATACTGTATGAGTTATACATTAGCATTTTTATTACTTAAAATATGATATGAAAATATACATTTGCTTGTGAAATATACCGTGGTGCTGCTAAGATGTGCACTCATAGCTGAACGTGTAATAGAAAACCTGATTCTAGTGCTTCATTTGTGGATTTCAGGTTTGCATGGGGATGGGATCGCCCAAAAAACACGCAGTGCCACACAGGTACCATGACCAGTACTGAGACATGCAGTATTTGGGCGTATTTAACAAGACTGACAAGTCGTGTTTCAACCTGCAGAGCCGGTGTGCATACTCCTGGTAAGGAACCGGAGTCCATACTTCCCCCCATCAATGAGCGCTTGGCATACCTTCATCCCTCCGGGGAGCTGTTGGAGTTCTACAGGAGTAAGATCTCCAAGTTTGACGGAGAACACGAGCAGCTGCTGAAGATGCTGGAGAAGTACAAGAGCATCATTGAGAACCAGGTGAGGCGCCGCATGTCCTACTTTGGCCAGGTGATACCTCTACCAGGTGAACCTCCATCCTGACTATCTCACGGCAGCACAAGTTACAGAGTGAGGTGCGGCAGCGGGAAGGAGAGATCGCAGAGCTTCAGAACGCTTTGAGTGACATGCAGGTGTACCTGTACCAAGAAAGGGAGCAGTCCTTGCGGCTTCATGCGGAAAATGACCGACTGAAGATCAGGTACCGGAGCAGCTGGGGTCCAGCGTAGTGCTGTGATGTCATGGCGTCGTTCTACCAGTCTGCTTTCTGTTTACGATGCCAAGGGAGTTGGAGGACCGGAAGAAAATCCAACACCTTCTCACATTGGTGGGTCATGACGATGGCGAGGTCACGTATTTCTTCCGGGAGCCTCCCCACAAGGTAGGCTTCTTCAGCGGAGGTGAATCTGATGCTCTGCTTGCCGCCCACCGTGGAATCTAATTGCGTGAAACGTCGCCTCAGGTGAGCATCAAACAGAAGCAGCTGGAGCCAGAGGAGGAGAATCTGAATCTCAGGCCAACAAAGTTGAGGCCAGTCGTGACCAGTAAAGGTTTGAATCTGCATTTACTCATATCGCAGTCGTGGAACGTACTGTGTTGTCGTGGCGCCACCTTGATGCACACCTTCACACGTTTCTTAGCAACGACTATTAAGAGGGCAAAAACTGCCGATCCAGGAGCCGGCGATGCTTTGGAAAAATATAAGAATGACAACCATACATTGATACTCCAGGTAAGGGCGGCGTGTGATGGCGTTGCTATTTTTTTCGATCCCAACCAATTTGTTCCGCTTTGTGCTTCACTTCCCAGGTGGAGGCTCTGCAGGCTCAGCTGGAGGAACAAACCCGGCTAGCCAAAGAACAGGTGGAGTCGCTCCAGGAGGACCGACAGATTAAAAGCGAGGAGGTCCTGGCTGAAAGGCGGAGAGATGAGCAGCGCATCGCCGCCCTGACTGACAAGTGAGATGGCCGTTTATCGTGCACTAATCCCTCGTTTATCCTCGTTGGTGCCAGACACGACCGGAGTGGTAGTGAATGAATTTCTGGGAAGTAGGATTCCTTATTTCCAAATGGAATATTTTTGTAGTTATGGCGCAGAAAACCAGTTTCTCATCTTCTAAATGCCGTTTGAAAACATTATTAGAGCCCTTTAGACTGGAAATAACAACCCTACAGTCACCTTTACTTCCATAATACCAACTACAGTAGATGGAAAACATCCATTTAAGACTCGTGTTTGTGTGTGTGGACAGGAAGTGATGTGGAGGATTCACGGTAGAGTGAGCTGGAGTACGGCCACAGCAGTATCTGTATCTTATTGTTATTATTGTTATTATTGTTATTATTATTATTATTATTATTATTATTATTATTATTATTGTTGTGTTAAGGTGAGACCATTTAGTCCTTGCAAAGAAAGCCTGTTGTTCTGCTGCTTGATGTTCAAACGTCAAACATTCAAACCCGGATTTCTACACAAGGGTGTTCTTCTGTTTGCTCCCATAGGCTCCAGCAAACCCAGAACCTACTATATGAAAGCACCAAAGATTTCTTACAACTGAAATTTGACGCAAGGGCCCAGGAGAAGCGATGGCTGACGGAGAAGGACTCTCTCCTCGGGAGGCTGGACACGTGTCACGAGCGCCAAAGGAAGGCGGCGTACGCGGGTGCAGAAGGGGGGCGCCCCCAGCGGCCCAGCAGCAGCGCCCAGACTCAGGCTGACCTCAGTGGGGTCGGCTCCGGTCAGGCTGCTGCTTCTACTGGGACCTCCACTCGGGTCAGAGTGCAGCCCCAGTCGGACTTCAAGCAGAAACAAAAGGAGGACATCAAGGTACGTATGTACTACGTATGTACTTATGTACGTATGTATGTACTTATGTACGTATGTATGTACTTATGTACGTATGAAACACACATCAGGTGACTTCCAGTATTTGATGGTTTCAGGCGATGCATGCGGATGTAAAGCAAGCCCAACATATGGCGGAGATGTACAGGGAGCAGTGCGTTGCTCTGGAAACGGAACTGGCCCAAGCCAGGGAACAGGGGGACGTAGGCAGGGAAATATTTAAGGTACGCTCTCTCATATTCATATTCATATTCATATTGGCAGGGTTTCTCACAGGCGAATGGTCTAATTAGTACAACTGGCCCCGGGGAGCACTGGGGGTTCCATGTCCCACCCTGGGAGTGCTTATGGATGGGGGAGGAGCCCACGTTGAAAAAAAGGGCGACGCAATGGTCCCATTTTGGGGTTTGAATTTGGCAGCATCATGGTATTATTATATCATAAATCACTGTTTATGCTGGAATATGGCCTATTATTCTGCAAATGGAACAAATGTTCCCGTTATTTAGCATAATGAAGCATTGTCAAGCATAACATGGCTAAAGACCAGAATAATAAATATACTGGAACAGAACAATAAATCCAGTAACAGCTGCTACTGTTGTGGCCGTAGTCCAACTAATACATCCGAACCCCCCATGTCACTTCCTGTCCACACATCCTGAAGACCTTCTCGTGTGTGGGGGGGGCTCGAATAATGTTAAAGAAACTTAAAGGGGATCTGTTATGTTCATTTTTGACCCTTTGTATTGACTTGTGGACTCCCGTGGAGCAGCTACACCATGACACGCACAGGAAGCTTTCTAGAACTTCCAGAATCTATTTACTAGTGACATCCTGTACTCACCCGTACCTACTAGTACTCACCTGTACCTACTGGTACTCACCTGTACCTACTAGTACTCACCTGTACCTACTAGTATCCACCTGTACCTACCAGTACCTACTAGTACTCACCTGTACCTACTAGTATCCACCTGTACCTACCAGTACCTACTGGTACTCACCTGTACCTACTAGTATCCACCTGTACCTACTAGTACTCACCTGTACCTACTAGTATCCACCTGTACCTACCAGTACCTACTGGTACTCACCTGTACCTACTAGTATCCACCTGTACCTACTAGTACTCACCTGTACCTACTAGTATCCACCTGTACCTACCAGTACCTACTGGTACTCACCTGTACCTACTAGTATCCACCTGTACCTACTGGTACTGACCTGTTTGATGCACGCAGGAGCGTTCTGATAAAATGGCAAAGCGTCTCCAGCTGATGACTCAGCGTTACGAGGCACTGGAGAGGAGGCGGGCCCTGGAGGTGGAGGGTTTCAAGACGGACCTGAAGCAGCTCAGGCAAAAACTGAAAGATGTGGAAAAACAACTTCTTCAGGTAACGTTGTCCCAGCACATTCCTGGGAAATGGACGTACGAGCGTTTGTATTGACTTCTCTTGGCTCACATCTTCAGGTGACGCTTAGTGTTGGACCTAACCAGGACCTAGCTATCCTCCATGAGGTCCGGGAGAGCAATACCAGGACCAAGAAGGTCCAGAGTGAGCTGATGGCGTTGAAGGCCAAGATTTATGGACTGGAAAATGAATTGAGGTTTAGCTGAGGAATGGATGGATCTTTTTTTTTTTTAACTTTTTTTTCTGACTTTAACCCGGATGAAGTTTACACTGTACTTGTACTATGGTTTTTATTCATACAAACGGGATGCTTTTATACCAATAAATGTCTTTTTAAGTCCGGTTAAGTTCTTCCCCAATCCAATCTAAATCAATATCTGACGCATATCAGTCGTTTATGACATGTAAGCTGAGTCACTATCGCCTTGTAACGTTTCGTTTCCCTGAAACTGAAAGCCCGACTGAAAACTCAAGCAATGAGCGTTTCCGGTTACCAGCGTGACGTATGGCGCATGCGCACTCAACACCGACGGTACAATCCCAGGAGCAGCCAAACCAGTTGATTATTGATTAGAAGTTTTCTTTCTCTCCGGACGAATAAAATACCCGAGGTTGTTTTAGCGTGTAGCTGGACTTGTGTGGGCTAATGTCGGCTAACGTCTTTGGTCTGTCGCGGCACTAAAAGGACAAAGAATGCAGGTAGCAAGGTGTTCGAGTACCTGGAAGCTGGTGCAGGCAGGCTGCGGGAAAGCAGGACACCAACCGGTCGCTTCGCTTTCTACCTGCAGGACTTCCAGCCATGTAAGTCACCCGGACTGTGGTCCATGTTTAACCATCCTCGGGCTGAAGGTCGGCCTACTTTGCTAGTCGCTCTTATCGCTCCTGTGTACTTTCCAGGGCTCTGCTTCAAAGTCTCGGTTTACTTCAGAATAGAATTCAATAAACTCGCTGGGTAATATTTAGCTTTACCACAACTCCAATGCAAATATAAATATATTCTATACTTGCTATGGAAATATTCTAGTCGTTATGGCATAGAAAACCTCTTTACGAGCGTCTAAAACAGGCTTTAAAAACATTGTTAGAGTCCTCTCGACATGAAGTACCAACCCTATAGTCACCTTTACATCGGAAATACCCAATGGAGTAGATATAATACCCAATGGAGTACTAGATATAATACCCAATGGAGTAGATATAATACCCAATGGAGTAGATATAATACCCAATGGAGTAGATATAATACCCAATGGAGTACTAGATATAATACCCAATGGAGTAGATATAATACCCAATGGAGTAGATATAATACCCAATGGAGTACTAGATATAATACCCAATGAAGTAGATATAATACCCAATGGAGTAGATATAATACCCAATGAAGTAGATATAATACCCAATGGAGTAGATATAATACCCAATGACGTAGATATAATACCCAATGAAGTACTAGATATAATACCCAATGAAGTAGATATAATACCCAATGAAGTACTAGATATAATACCCAATGAAGTAGATATAATACCCAATGGAGTAGATATAATACCCAATGGAGTAGATATAATACCCTATGGAGTAGATATAATACCCAATGGAGTAGATATAATACCCAATGAAGCAGATATAATACCCAATGGAGTAGATATAATACCCAATGAAGTAGATATAATACCCAATGAAGTAGATATAATACCCAATGGAGTAGATATAATACCCAATGGAGTACTAGATATAATACCCAATGGAGTAGATATAATACCCAATGGAGTAGATATAATACCCAATGGAGTACTAGATATAATACCCAATGAAGTAGATATAATACCCAATGGAGTAGATATAATACCCAATGACGTAGATATAATACCCAATGGAGTACTAGATATAATACCCAATGGAGTAGATATAATACCCAATGAAGTAGATATAATACCCAATGGAGTAGATATAATACCCAATGACGTAGATATAATACCCAATGAAGTACTAGATATAATACCCAATGAAGTAGATATAATACCCAATGAAGTACTAGATATAATACCCAATGGAGTAGATATAATACCCAATGAAGTAGATATAATACCCTATGGAGTAGATATAATACCCAATGGAGTAGATATAATACCCAATGAAGTAGATATAATACCCTATGGAGTAGATATAATACCCAATGAAGTAGATATAATACCCAATGAAGTAGATATAATACCCAATGAAGTAGATATAATACCCAATGAAGTAGATATAATACCCAATGAAGTAGATATAATACCCAATGGAGTACTAGATATAATACCCAATGAAGTACTAGATATAATACCCAATGAAGTAGATATAATACCCAATGGAGTAGATATAATACCCAATGAAGTAGATATAATACCCAATGGAGTAGATATAATACCCAATGAAGTACTAGATATAATACCCAATGAAGTACTAGATATAATACCCAATGAAGTACTAGATATAATACCCAATGAAGTACTAGATATAATACCCAATGAAGTACTAGATATAATACCCAATGAAGTACTAGATATAATACCCAATGGAGTAGATATAATACCCAATGGAGTAGATATAATACCCAATGGAGTAGATATAATACCCAATGAAGTAGATATAATACCCAATGGAGTAGATATAATACCCAATGGAGTAGATATAATACCCAATGGAGTAGATATAATACCCAATGAAGTAGATATAATACCCAATGGAGTACTAGATATAATACCCAATGGAGTAGATATAATACCCAATGGAGTAGATATAATACCCAATGAAGTAGATATAATACCCAATGGAGTAGATATAATACCCAATGGAGTAGATATAATACCCAATGAAGTAGATATAATACCCAATGAAGTAGATATAATACCCAATGGAGTAGATATAATACCCAATGGAGTAGATATAATACCCAATGGAGTAGATATAATACCCAATGAAGTAGATATAATACCCAATGGAGTAGATATAATACCCAATGGAGTAGATATAATACCCAATGGAGTAGATATAATACCCAATGAAGTACTAGATATAATACCCAATGGAGTAGATATAATACCCAATGAAGTAGATATAATACCCAATGGAGTAGATATAATACCCAATGGAGTAGATATAATACCCAATGAAGTACTAGATATAATACCCAATGGAGTAGATATAATACCCAATGAAGTAGATATAATACCCAATGGAGTAGATATAATACCCAATGGAGTAGATATAATACCCAATGAAGTAGATATAATACCCAATGGAGTAGATATAATACCCAATGAAGTAGATAAAATACAGTAAAAGCCTGTCGTCTGGTGCTTGTGTGTCGCTAGTGACCCCTGGTGGCCAGTGTGGGCTACAGGTTATCAGCGTATTGTAGTTCACATGCTTATGTAGTATCATTTAGTCCTGTAGATGGTAGTCAACCACAAAACACCAGAAGCTACAAGGCTGCCCTGCTCAGGAGGCGGGGTATGTTGATTGACAGGCCCACCTTCAGCTCCAGGTAGAGAAGAGTCCAAGCGGTGGTCAACCTGGAGTCCCTGAGCATCACCAACCGTGGACGTCTGCTTTCACTGTTTCGTCTCCCGTCCAGCTGCCTCCACACGGCTCCTTCGGTCTCCTGTTCGACATCGACGGGGTTCTGGTGCGGGGTGGAACGCCGATCCCTGCGGCCAAGAAATGTTTCAGGAGCCTGGTGGACAAGCAGGGCAGATACAAAGTGCCCGTGGTGTTCGTCACCAACGCTGGGAACTGCCTGAGGCAGACCAAAGCGGAGCTTCTTTCACGTCAGCTGGAGGTGGAGGTGAGAGGAAAGCGTCAGCTCAACGCTTGCTTCCAACGTTCCCGTGGTCGCTTTGTGTGCCTCAGGTGTCGCCGGACCAGGTGATGCTGTCCCACAGTCCTCTGAGGATGTTCACGCAGTTCCACCACATGCGTGTGCTGGTGTCAGGGCAGGGCCCCGTTGAAGAGGTGGCTCTCAAGTATCCTGTCTTCATGTGTTAGCATGTGTCTTCTTAGCAGTTTTACTAGAAAGACAGTAACTTCTTAGCATGTGTTAGCATGTGTCTTCTTAGCAGTTTTACTAGAAAGACAGTAACTTCTTAGCATGTGTTAGCATGTGTCTTCTTAGCAGTTTTACTAGAAAGACAGTAACTTCTTAGCACGTGTTAGCATGTGTCTTCTTAGCAGTTTTACTAGAAAGACAGTAACTTCTTAGCATGTGTTAGCATGTGTCTTCTTAGCAGTTTTACTAGAAAGACAGTAACTTCTTAGCATGTGTTAGCATGTGTCTTCTTAGCAGTTTTACTAGAAAGACAGTAACTTCTTAGCATGTGTTAGCATGTGTCTTCTTAGCAGTTTTACTAGAAAGACAGTAACTTCTTAGCATGTGTTAGCATGTGTCTTCTTAGCAGTTTTTCTAGAAAGACAGTAACTTCTTAGCATGTGTTAGCATGTGTCTTCTTAGTAGTTTTACTAGAAAGACAGTAACTTCTTAGCATGTGTTAGCATGTGTCTTCTTAGCAGTTTTACTAGAAAAACAGTAACTTCTTAGCATGTGTTAGCATGTGTCTTCTTAGCAGTTTTACTAGAAAGACAGTAACTTCTTAGCATGTGTTAGCATGTGTCTTCTTAGTAGTTTTACTAGAAAGACAGTAACTTCTTAGCACGTGTTAGCATGTGTCTTCTTAGCAGTTTTACTAGAAAGACAGTAACTTCTTAGCACGTGTTAGCATGTGTCTTCTTAGCAGTTTTACTAGAAAGACAGTAACTTCTTAGCACGTATTAGCATGTGTCTTCTTAGCTGTTTTACTAGAAAGACAGTAACTTCTTAGCACATATTAGCATGTGTCTTCTTAGTAGTTTTACTAGACAGTAACTTCTTAGCACGTATTAGCATGTGTCTTCTTAGCAGTTTTACTAGAAAGACAGTAACTCCTTAGCATGTGTTAGCATGTGTCTTCTTAGCAGTTTTACTAGAAAGACAGTAACTTCTTAGCATGTTAGCATGTGTCTTCTTAGCAGTTTTACTAGAAAGACAGTAACTTCTTAGCATGTGTTAGCATGTGTCTTCTTAGCAGTTTTACTAGAAAGACAGTAACTTCTTAGCATGTGTTAGCATGTGTCTTCTTAGCAGTTTTACTAGAAAGACAGTAACTTCTTAGCATGTGTTAGCATGTGTCTTCTTAGCAGTTTTACTAGAAAGACAGTAACTCCTTAGCATGTGTTAGCATGTGTCTTCTTAGCAGTTTTACTAGAAAGACAGTAACTTCTTAGCACGTGTTAGCATGTGTCTTCTTAGCAGTTTTACTAGAAAGACAGTAACTTCTTAGCATGTGTTAGCATGTGTCTTCTTAGCAGTTTTACTAGAAAGACAGTAACTTCTTAGCATGTGTTAGCATGTGTCTTCTTAGTAGTTTTACTAGAAAGACAGTAACTTCTTAGCATGTGTTAGCATGTGTCTTCTTAGCAGTTTTACTAGAAAGACAGTAACTTCTTAGCATGTTAGCATGTGTCTTCTTAGCAGTTTTTCTAGAAAGACAGTAACTTCTTAGCATGTGTTAGCATGTGTCTTCTTAGCAGTTTTACTAGAAAGACAGGAACTTCTTAGCATGTGTTAGCATGTGTCTTCTTAGCAGTTTTACTAGAAAGACAGTAACTTCTTAGCATGTGTTAGCATGTGTCTTCTTAGCAGTTTTACTAGAAAGACAGTAACTCCTTAGCATGTGTTAGCATGTGTCTTCTTAGCAGTTTTACTAGAAAGACACAGTAACTTCTTAGCATGTGTTAGCATGTGTCTTCTTAGCAGTTTTACTAGAAAGACAGTAACTCCTTAGCATGTGTTAGCATGTGTCGTCTTAGCAGTTTTACTAGAAAGACAGTAACTCCTTAGCATGTGTTAGCATGTGTCGTCTTAGTAGTTTTACAAGAAAGACAGTAACTTCTTAGCATGTGTTAGCATGTGTCTTCCTAGCAAGTGCTAAGGTTGCATCCTTTCATTTGTGTCCGCGTGTGGAGCCCTCACTGGAACCCGTTTGGACACCCCTGGTCTGGTATGTTTAGCTCCTTCTTGGAAAGTACCAAAGCTTGTGCGTGTTTGCCTTTAACCAGATAACCTCCAGCCTGGGCTTCCAGAACGTGGTCACCATGGATGCTCTGAGAGAGGCATACCCGCTCCTTGATGTGGTGGACCACAACAGGAGACCCAAGGGTCAAGTGAGTTGAGGTTTAGGTAGCTCTGGTCTCCGTAGACCTTAGCAGCATCCCATCACATCCAATCACTGAGCAGCATCGTGCGGGTGCACCTCACTCGAGACAGTGGACAGTCCAGTGGACGGTCCAGTGGACGGTCCAGTGGACGGTCCAGTGGACGGTCCAGTGGACGCCGGTTCCAAGGCCAGACTTATCAAGGCCCATGCCTGATGCTTTGGTCCTGCACCTTTGGCCAAGTCTTTGTGAGGAAGCCTTCTGGACGCTGGAGACCCACAGGGTTGACACCGGGGCGACGGGAAATGGCCTGCCGCCTACCCTCAGGGTTCCTTGGGCAGAAAAGGTCCTCACATCTTTCTCGGTAGACGTCTCAGCCGTCCTTTCCGTACCCAACAAGGTGGCGTTTACTTGCCCGTTAGCATGAGCAACAGCAGCCGCCTACTAGCGCCTAGTTACACTGCATTTAAACAGGCACACTATGACTTCCTGTTCAGTGCAAAGTAAGCTTCAAAACAAAAGAGACTATGTTGGACCGAAGGGCTCACTTGGTTCATGCTGTTGTTCTATGGAGGCAGGAGATGAAACACGTGGCAACTTCCCAAGTTCATTTCCATCTCCTTGATTGTGGTCCCAGGCCTCTAGTCAGCCTTTAATCCAGATGTTGCAGCTCTCCTGTGTAAGGATGGCTTGTGTCTTGTCCCCCAGATTCCAGCCAGCAGAGGTTTGCAGCCAATAGACGGTAGGTTGGAGCACTTGGCCGGAGATGGAGATGTTACTAAAAGGAGAACTGAAGCTAATGTCTCTTCTAATTTGTCCAGCTGTCATTTTATTTGGTGAGCCCATCAGGTGGGAGACCAACCTCCAGCTCGTTGTGGACGTCCTTCTGACCCACGGAAACCCACACAGCAATTGGAATTCCACGCCGTACCCTCACATCCCAGTGCTGGCCTGCAACATGGACCTGCTGTGGATGGCCGAGGCCAAGAACCCCAGGTAGATGTTAGATATCCAGATCCACATCTACAGAAGCCACCATCAATTGTGTGGTGGCTTCCTGGCAGGTTTGGTCATGGTATGTTCCTGGTGTGCCTGGAGAGCGTGTACAAGAAGGTGACGGGTCACGACCTCAAGTATGAGGCTCTGATCGGTAAACCCAGCGTGGTGACCTACAATTACGCCGAGCTGCTGGTCAGGCGGCAGGCCGAGAGACTTGGGTGGACCACGCCCGTGAAGAGGCTGTACGCCATCGGGTGAGCCACTCCGTCCGCCGAGACCTGGTCCGCACGCCGCCCTTGTTGACCCCAGCCTGTCTCCATAGCGATAACCCCATGGCCGACATATACGGTGCCAACCTCTACAACCGCTACCTCCAGACGGCTCAGCGTTCTCAGGCTCAGAGGCAAGCGAGCCGCAGCCGATCTTCTGGCGATGGCGGCTGGCCTGCCATGACGCCAGCCGAGTTCGGCGGAGCGCCCGGCGTACTCGGGCCGGGGGTGGATCTCCCCGAGGCGTGCAGATCCATTCTGGTGTGTACGGGGGTGTACAGCCGAGACCAGAGGGAGCCGCCATGGCACGCCACGCCAGCGGCGCCCGAGCGGCGCATCTTCCACGGTCATAGGGACTTCCGCTTTGACCCCAGCCTCACGCAGCCCTCCTTTGTAGTGCAGGATGTCCAAGACGCGGTGGAGCTGGTGTTCCAGCAGGAGGGACGGCCGCTCCATTAGCTAGCATGCTAACCACGCCAACATTTCTATGCAATGTCCACTTGATGATGGCCATGCGGGTACGTAGTAGTACTCAGACCGTTGTTGGATTCTTCACTCGTTTCTCCCCTTTCTGTACTACAATGTGGTTCAGCACATATCATGTTACATTGTTTACATACGTGTACATACAGTGGAGAGGTGTGAAAAGGTTAGGGCACCCCTGGTAATGTTCCTGATGATCATCTATGATTACTATTGGCCTGTTTTAGCTACAGTAAACCTCGGATATATCGGATTCAATTGTTCCCACTGGTTTTGTCCGATATATATATGTATCGATGTATAGCGGCCTGTCACGATTCGGCGAATCGGAGCGCCACGATGCGGCCATCCGATATATCCGAGGGAAATTTAATGGAAATGCATTGGAACGGGACTGGAGATTTTGTCCGAAATAGGCGAAATCCGTTTTAAAAAATCCGATATATGCAATGAATTTTTATTGGAAATGCATTACAGAAATATCTGTCCGTTGTGAGCGAATTTCCGATATATCCGAGTCCGATATATCCGAGGTTTACTGTATTTTCATTTGTACATTTCATGAAGGAATGGTACATTGAGGCAATGCTTTAATAATAATAATCTTTCTGAATCTTCCTTTTTACTAACAAACATATTATGTGTATACATTTCTGAACATGAAGGTCAATAACCAGACTTATGTAATCGATTGGGCTTTCTTCTGCTTAATGACGCTAATTAAAAGCATCCTATATAATTATCCTATTATTCACCAACCATGACCTCATGCTTTGCAACTAAAACAGACCTTTTGGAAATCCAAGGACTTCCATGTGGAATGGGTGCAGATTCTGGCAGATCTAGAAAGCTTTGTGTGCTGGTTATGTGGACCTGCTCTACAGGAGTCCACAATCAGTACAAAAGTGTCATCGGTGTGCGTTTCTCAATTGACCTGCTGCGCCGCAGTACTGATGTCTTCTTTGGTCTTTCTGAGGCTTCCTTCTCGCTGTGCTTTCAGGCGATGTTTCTGGAGGGGGGGTGTGAATTGGCTTCCATGGGATTGGGTTGTAGAAGCCGGGTGGCGGGTGGTATCCCCAAGCACCTGCAGTGGGGAAAATATTTTTTTAAACCTCACATGAACAAGAGATCAAATATTAAACATTTTGCAGTACAAGCAAACATGGCCATTTCCTGTTAATGGAACGACCCGACAGTCCTCCTTGCTCCTCCTTGCTCCTCCTTGCTCCTCCTTGCATCCCCTAGCGAGGCTCGCCAGCCAGCCAGGGTGAGTTGCTGCCCCGATTGCATCATTCATCATCTTGCAGGAGGACCGACGGCGATAATTACACGATTTATTATATTATATTATTTATGAATGCAACATGGCGTAAGCGACCATCAGCAAGAAGACCAGAACGGTTGGAGCCATAACAGTCCCGAGACCTTTCACTTGGAACAAAGGCACCCTGTTCCTTTTCATTCATCTCACACACACTTTCATCATGACCACGCCCATCCCTCCTCGCCAAGATGGTGGGAACCAGAGCAGAGCCAAACAACAACCAACAGTTGACAGGAAGTTTCCTGCTCGTTGGGGCTGCCTCTACAAAACGGTCAGCGTGAGGAAGAGGAGCTCCGGTTGACTTTACAGATCGATTGGACCTCGCCAGACCTTGGCTGGTGGGCTGAACGCCCCCCCCAGGGCTGGCACAGGAACCGTGTGTATCTATGAAATTGTCAACCTGACTTGAGACCCTTTGGATTATTTCACAGCTGATATGCTCACCTGTGGGATCCCGAAGGCCTTTAGGCGTCGTTCTGCATTTCTCATTGTGTTTTGCCAGCCATTCCTTAAAGTTGTCTTCTGCCCTCCGCCGGCGCTCCTTCTCCTGCTCCTCCTGCAAGCTTGCCTTCTCCTGGCACCAAGAATTGAACCCAGTCAAAGAGTATCCACATTGAAGCAATGCAAGAAACCGGCTTGGCTTTACCTTCTCCTTTTTGGCCTTCTCCAACCTCTCGTGGTTCTTCTTCTGCAGCCACGCTTGATACTTTTGTTGCGCTTTCTGTTCCGTCTCTCGTTGCTTTTCCTGTCGCTGACGCATCGCCGCTTCCGCTCTGCTGCTTTTGGCAAGTTGCTCACGTCTTTCCTTGGATGACAGGAACAAAGGTCAGCATTAGAAGCACGAGGATGGTCCAATAACACGCCATCGTGCTGCTAGCATTATATCTCGCCTCGATATGGCCACAAATGGCCCCCAACACACTTTAGACACCCCCGCTGTGCCCCCCAGTGGCAGTGGCCAATGGACAAGGAGGGGGAACCCCTGGTCACCTGTTCTCGTTTCATCTGCTGCCAGTCTCGAATCTTTTGTTCCTCCATCCTCCTTTTATGCTCTCGTTCCGCTTCTTCCTGTTCCTTTCTTTCTTGGCGTGAACGCTCCTAATTGTGAAGAGACAGGAAGTACTTCAATTTGGGGCTGCAGTCAGAAAAGCAACAAATGCAGTACTGAAAGTATGAAATACTAAACAAGTACATTCGTAGACATACGCTAGTTTTACTTTGCAGGAACTTCACCTGCACTTTGATTACTACGCTAAGAATGCCCGACAAACTCTTGCCGACTTGCCTCATCCGTTTTCTTTTTCAACCTAAGCTGGTTTTCTTTTATTTTGTTAACCAGCCACATTTCCCACGCGCTGAGGACTTCAGGTTGGGCGTGTTCTGCCTTCCATAGATCAGGTCTAGGAAGAAACGGAAGCACAGACTGAGACAAAGGTCTGAAACGCTTCTAGTAGTAGTAGTAGTATAAAGCCAGGCAGTACCTGAGGGAAGAAATACTGCCTTGGTGCGTGTACTTGGGGGATGTCTGATGCGTTGTACTGAGCTCGTCGTCTTCATCGCTCTCATAGCTGTCATGATAGATGGGGGACAGCAGGGAGAACGTGTCGTCGTCCTCGGGGAGGACGTCGATGGCCCCCGGGTCTCCGGCCGGGTGGACGTGTTTTCTCTCGTTGGCCTTGAGAGGAGTGGAGCTGAAGTCCTCGGATGCGAAGGCGGGGGAGGAGGGCAGCCACCATCCAGACATTACTAGTGGAATTCTGCAGCGGGACAATTGGAGATGAAAAGAAAATTTGCTTCATGGTGGGAAATGACCTGATACCAAGTAAATACAAGCATCAAGTATCGCGATATCGATGGATACGATACTTCACACTTGAAATGTATCATGCTCGTTTACATGATTCTACCATTCATTTATTGATCATTATAATTCAATTAGGATATTGGAGGCAAACAACAATAATACCGTTATTATATATAATACATACAACTCTTGGAGCAAAATAAACAATGGATAGCACAGCTAGTACGGGCTAGTATTCATACCATTGATACTCGCCTGGCTCCATCTACTACTACTTCAAGGTACTCCAAAACCAATGTCATACATTTCAAATAAGGAACCCATGTCGCTTTCATCGGGTGATGCAAATAAAGCCACTTTCATCGGTTTGATGCAAATAAAGCCACCAAGAAGCATGAAACACAGTTAGCTAAGTTGGCTAAGACGTTAGCATCAAGATAGAACTACTCGCTGCTAGCTAAGTTGTTTAGCTCGATTTACGTGAAAATGTCCTTCAAGTTTGCTCTCCTTTGCTTAAATAGCAGCGAATCCGTGTAAATACTCACTTTAACGCTTTAATGTTTAACTGTTCGGACTTGATAGAAAACGGGAGCGCTTTTCCTTCCGTGAAGCAGACTACAGCGGGCGATTTCCCATGATGCACCGCGCACCTAAACAACGCCGGCTTGGTCACCATGGCGACGCTGAATGTTTGACTCTTCACAGGGCGGAAGCCCGAATCATCAGGTGGAATCGCTGTTTTGCTAAAGTGATATATATTTAGTATTGTGCTAGCATCGATGCTGACGTCACATTAAATCATTTTGCCGCGATTTTATGCTCATATGATCAGCTAATGGACAGCTAATGTGATCCTAGTTAACTCTAACTCTCTTTGTAAGCCTTTAGACCCGTCACGTAGACCTGCTACCTAGTCTAACCTTCACCTTCTGCTGACTAACGGAAGGCTGCTGTCCTGCAGTCTCCGCCCTACTTCACATCACCCGCCCAAATACAGCACGCATGCCAAAATGAGTTGGAGCGTTTTCTCGAAGAGCTGTGGTATTCTGTGAGCGCGTCTGATCGTGTGGACGTGACGGACATTTTGTTGTTTGTCCGAGGAGGAACGCTGGCCCGCTCATCTTTGCGCAGCATCTCCATGGGATCCAGTCAGGACTTGGACTAGGCCGCTCCAAAGTCTTCATTCGGTTTTTCAGCAAGTCTTCCAGGTCCTGAAGCAGCAAAACAGGCCCAGACCATCACACTACCACCACCATGTTTTACCGTTGCTACAATGTGGCGTTACTTTTACAGCAGATGTGATGGGACTTCTTCCAAAAGTTCAACTCTTCCCAAAGGAGACCAGCCTTAAGGGTCTTTTTGTTCTGCAGTGGTTCTGGTCTGGGAACTTTGGTCTTTCTTATGGTGGAGTCATGAACACTACCTTAACTGAGGCAAGTGAGGCCTGCAGTTCTTTGGGTGTTGTTGGGGGGTCTTTTGGGACCTCTTGGATGAGTCTTGGCTGCGCACTTGAGGTCATTTTGGTTGGCCGGCTGCTCCCGGGAACGTTCACCACTGTTCCATGGTTTCAGCATTTGCGAATACTGGCTCTCACTGTGGTTGGCTGGAGTCCCAAAGCTTTAGAAATGGCTTTATGACCTCTTCCAGAGTGACAGATGTCAATTCATGTCATTTATGTTTTACATGAGTAAATATTCACACGGCCTTCTCAGCGCTGTATGACGTCTTAGCGTTGGCATCCTTTCATGTTTCCCCATGTGGCCCCCCGTGAAAAGGTTTGGACACCCCTGCAATAAAATGTGAGGCTACTCAGCCGGCAGTCATGTGACATGTTGCTGCGGTAGCCCCGCCCCGGCCTCAGCCGCTCCCCTCCTAGAAGACCCGCACTTCTTCACATCCACACACCACAGCATTACACGGGGTGGGATGGTGGCAGGAGAAGTCCAGAGACTGCCCGAGGGCAAACGCCTCCCAAGGAGGTTCTCCAAGACACCTCCTCATCCGGACCGGAGAGCCTCCCCCAGAAGCCGCAAGAAGCTCCAGGTCATCATCTGCGTTCTGCTGGTGGAGCTCCTGGAGAGATTCACCTTCTTTGGCATCGTGTGCAACATGGTTCTCTTCTGCACCGTCAAGCTGGGCTACGACAACTACCTGGCGGCAACCGTCAACCTGTGCTTCATCGGAGCCAGCACCCTGACCCCCGTGCTGGTGGGGTGGTTTGCTGAAACCTGTCTGGGGAGAACCAAAGTGCTGTACCTCTCCGCTTTCCTCCATTTCTTTGGTAAGGAAGGTGATGGCTGATGTTTGCTGATGATCACGCTTGGTGAAGACAGCACTCAGCCTCCATTGGCCGCCATTGTTATTCTTTGGATCTACTCTGGTTTGAATTCAATTGTAAACTGTCCTCGAGACCCCTAGACGTGACCAGAGTAGGTCCAGGTATGCTAAGAAGTTCAATGTGGTTGTCACATGACATATCTCCTGTGGTGGAATGGACATTATTTTAATATGGCCTAATAGCGATATCCACTAATATCGTATTTTTATGGAGGGCAGGTAATTATTATCTTCTCATAACGTTTTTATTGCTTTCTTTTCAGTGTGGTCGTAACGATCCACGGTGATGTCACGATGGCGGCCTTTTTTCTTGTGTTTTATGATTGTGATTGTATTCTCCATGATGGTGTACCATCTACGTCTACATACCATCTCCAGGCACGGCCATGCTGCCCGTGGTGGCGTTTCCTTTTGAAGACTTCTACATCGACATGCACCATATGAGCCATAAGTTGGACCCTCAGGAGCAGCAGGCCCTGTTCTACACCGGCCTCCTAGCTGCCGCCCTGGGCATCGGGGGCATCCGGGCCATCCTTTGCCCCCTGGGGGCGTACAGCTTACAGAGCTACGATCAATATCAGCTGCTGGGCTTCTTCAACTGGTAAGTGACATCAACATCTCCTCACGGTTCTTCATCTAGGTTGTCAACCGGACTGTTGGGGTCTTCTTAGGAGACCTTTCGCTGGAGTCTAGTCTAGTCTAGTCTAGTCTGAGACTATAGCTACACTATCTAGTCCGTCTGGAGCGGTCCTACCTAGTTGTTCAGCATGAAGTGATGAAGCTTGCTTGGATTCAAGTTATCAAACCACAAAAAGCTTTTCATTTCACCTAAATAATGTCCTAATATTATCTTAGAACAGGGGTGCTCATTAAGTCGATCGCGAGCTACCGGTCGATCGCGGAGGTGGTACTGGTTGATCGCTGGTCGATCGCAGCGTGACATAAAAAAAATATCATCCCAGCGTCAATGCCGTCACTTGATTGATATACAGGGCAGCCATTCAGATGACAACTGAATGTTGCCCTTCGGGCGACCAATCAAATCAAACAACGTCTCTAAGTGCAGCAGAACTTACGATGTCAGCCTATCATCCATCCCCGTTACTTGATTGACATACAGGACAACCAGTCAGATGACAACTGAATTTTGACCTTTAGGTCACCGCTCATGCGTAAACAACGATGCAAAGTGCTAAGCTAGTCGGCGAATTGCGAGATTTTAAGCCCTCGCTAAAGTTTATGGTCACTAAAATGAGTGAAGGAGCTGGACCAAGTAAAAAGGCAAAAACTGGACCAAGTAAAAAGGCAAAAAACATATCACTTCCATACGGATATGGAATATTATACGGATATTATGATACGGATATTATCCATGACTGATAAACATTTGGAAGTGTGCTTGAGGCTGGCTATCAGCAGCTACTGTCCGGACTATGCATCCCTGGCTGGTTCAATTCAGTGCAAGTCATCAAAGTAAACTCAGGTAATTACAAAAAATGTTAATAGTTAATTATGTGTGTTTTGCAATATTGGCTCATTTGGTTATGTAAGGTACATCAACATACATTGTACGTACAAATAATCCTCAATACATTTGAAAATAAATAGATGTTTTGCATTTTTGTAGTGGGTAGATCATTTTGACTCGGCCATTTTAAAAGTAGCTCGCATGCTGAAAAAGTGTGAGCACCCCTGTCTTAGATTATAATAAATAATATTAATGGAAAGTTCAGCTGCATAAAGTAGAAATGTTAAAGAAAGATATTTGTTTAAAGTCTGAATATCATGAATATCATATTATGAAAATCACCTCCCATTTTAAGGCATAAGGCATCCTGGTTGAGGTTTGAATCCCAGAAAGATGTCTGGTCATTGAGTGTGGACGCTGGCTCAACACCAACACATGACTTGGCGTGTGGTGTGTTTTCATCATGTGTAGGTTCTACTGGTTGGCTAACCTGAATTCCACTGTTGTGTTTCTGGGTATTGCTTACATCCAGCAATCTGTGGCCCAAAATCTGGCTTTCCTAATCCCCTTCGCCTCCGCACTGCTGGCACTCATCGCCATCCACATGATGCGCCACAAGCTCACCTACAAACCCAAGAAAGGTAAGACACACCATTACTTATGATTGATTGATTTGGCTGTCCGAGCTTCCATCCATCCCTTTTCTATGCCGCTTATCCTCATGGGGGGGGCATGCTGGAGCCTATCCCATATACAGTATGCTAATCTCCTGGAGATGTGGTCTGTTCGTAGACACCATGGATGATTGAGAGCCTGCGTCTTCTTGTCTCTGTCAAAGGCGGGTCCCTGTTGACCACCCTGGGGGTTTTCTTGAACTCTCTGAAGATGTGCTGCCTTCACTATCGCCACCTGAGTGGGGATGTGCCGTCATGGCTGGACCGGGCCAAGGAGAACAACGGCGGCCGCTACAGTGAGACTCATGTGGAGAACGTCAAAGTCCTGGCCAAGCTCTTCCCTCTTTATGGCCTTCAGCTGTTGTACCGAGCCTGCGTCACTCAGGCAAGGCCCTGAGGATATGCTAATATGCTAATGGGGGGGGGGGGCTCCACCCCTGTTTTGATGTGCTCAGACACCTTTTCCCTCCAGATCCCGTCCGGGTACTACATCCAAACCATGAACTCAAACCTCCACCTGAACGACGTGCTGTTGCCGATGGGGACCATGAACGTGATCAGCATCGTCCCTCTGCTGATGCTGGCCCCCCTGATGGAGTGCGTCACCACCTTCTCTCTCTCCTTGGCCAAAACGCCGCCCGCCCCCGCCAGAGTCATCAGTGGGTGTTTCCATCTCCAGTGATGCAACATATTGTCTGGCCCGTTTCCTCTAAAGGTGTGTCCTCAGCCCCCCCGTATGTCCCCCCCGTCTGACCCCCCCTGCAGCTCTCGGACATGCATGTGCAGCTCTCTCCGTCCTGGTGGCGGGTTTGTCGGAGCTGCACCGGAAGGCGTTCCCCCTGGTGGAGCAGACCCTCTCCGGGAAGGTCCTGCAGGTGTCCTCCATGCCATGTTTCCAGCTGGCGCCGCAGTACGTCTTACTGGGGTTGGCCGAGGCGCTGGTCACGCCCGCATGTGAGTGACCACCATGAAACCTTTACCAGTTTCCTTCCTTCCTTCCTCACATTGACTTATAAATGTCGTCAGAATTTTGTATTCAGATTATGAAGAATATATGAATATATGAAATATGCTCTCTATGCCTGCCTATCTCCATGCCAGGTTCCCTCATATCTTTCCAGCTGACCCCCGGCCACATCCGAGGAATCTCCTTGCACTTCCTCACTCTGTCCTATGGGGGGGGCTGCTTCCTGGGGGCCCTGTGCATTCAGCTGCTCTACCTGCTGTCTGGAGGTAAGGACGCCATACTGTATGGTAGTACACGTCCAGTACCGTCATTCAAAGTGCGCTACCTCATACAGCGTGATGCGCCGTTCGCAGGTAACTTCTACCCGACCGTGCTGCATGATGGGAATCTGGAGAGATTCTTCTTCCTGATGGCCACACTGATGTTCATCAATACTTTTATGTGCCGGACTGTAGCCCACAGGTACTGTACTGTGCACTGTGTGTATGTATTACTTCATATTGTCTGCACCAAGTATAAAAACATCCATCGTCATTAGCCGACATGAGGCCAAACAGTCATCGCTCGCCATTTTGTGGTTCAAACGTCCATCGATTTTGAAAAATTCATGAATCAATGGATGGCCCATATTGTTGGTCAAAATGCATATTAAGCAAATTTGACATATTCTTGGCCTAAATGAAGCCTTTTGTAGAATAAAAATGGCCGAATGGTCTCCAGCCAATCAGGACGCAGGAGACAATCCGAATGTTATGGTTCTATTTTTATCAGGCTATTGCCTGCCGTGAGCACACGTCTTCAACACGAGTATGCAGCACCCCCTAGTGGTAGCCGTAGTAAATACAACAACACAACAGCATGATAGAGCCCTCTGATGCTCAAGTGTTGATACTGACCATTAACAATAATAGACTTGGCTTCAAATACATATTTGTTAGCCTTTTTACAATGAAAAAATATCTAAATGGCCCCCGTATCCCATACACCTTCGCTTCAATTTAAAAAGTGCAACTAGCGTCCCTCAGACGTCTACACTGCAGTGCATATTCCCAGTTTTCCAACATGCGTGGTGTTCCTCTCCAGATACTTGGACTTGAGTGTGCGGGGTCAAGCGCTGCCCATCAGCCCGCTGACGGAGAAGCTGCTGCAGTACAAAGCCCGCCTGCGCTACTATGACACCTTGGACGACTCCTACGCAAACAACTCACACGACACGCTGTGACCGTCATCTGGACATCCTGTGGCGCTGGCGCTGCTTACCACTGTCTCATTTGACCTTGATGTCATGACCTGGGAAGACATGAAAGTATTTAGCCACATGGGCTGTGTATGTTTAATTGCTTTGCACAGGGGGTGTCCAAAATGCAGAAAGAACAGCCGACTGAAATTGATACTAGTTTGTTGACAAATATCAAACTGCCCCACGCATGCTTTCATTTTTCACTATGTGGCCCTCAATGGACACCCCTGATTTAGAGCAGGTTTTTGCAATACTGAATAAAGAAGTGCCTGTATATAAAGTATAAAACTAAAGCTATAGCATGAAAGTGTGTTTTTCTATCCAATACACAACATCAAACTATTCCAAAGAGACTTTTGAATAGGTGGTGTTATGGCGTTTCCGCATTTATGTATGTCTTATATGTAAAGTGTTCTATTTAGCCCACAAGAGGGCGCCATTGTTACATTGTTCAGTTGAGAATCCTTCCACGAATAAAAGTGTAAACTATTGCGGCCGACGTTTCTAAGTTCACTAAAGAGAACAAAAGCTGCGTCAGAGTTTCATTCATTTATCACATTTGACATATTTTGGGCCTTACTTGAGCATTTTCAAGACTAAAAATGACTGAACTAAAATACAAATAATACAAATACACACTCAATGTATATATATTTTATTTGTATTTATTTATTTTCGGAAAGGGCATTGTCATGTAGTACCCTACATGTACCCTAAACCTTGTTTATTGCAGTTTGAGGGAACTTATACCCAAATGTGTATAGTACAAAAGTACGTTTGTGAGACAATGCAAGAAACGTCTTTGTTAAAGATATATGTAAAATATGTCTATGAAGTACTATGTTGGCGATGCTATAGTCTATTATACTGCTGACTATACTACAGTACTATGTTGACCCAAAGAAGAACCGCGAGTTTCCTGGTTGCCATGGAGCTACGTGACAACAGGGAGGAAGAGTTAGAGGAGGGCCTTTTTGTCCGTCTTACATGGAGGTTGAAGTGATGGACTTACCAGACACTCTCCGAAGACGCTTGGAAGACTTTTCTCGTAATGTCTTCGTGGAGCAGAGTCAGCCTCCGTCGAAGGCGCGAAGCACGTCTTCGCCGCACGGTAGCGTCAGCAGCTAGCATGGCAGCTAGCATGAAAGCTAGCATGGCAGCTAGCATGAACGCTAGCATAGTAGCTAACATGGCAGCTGGCATGAACGCTAGCATGGCAGCTAGCATGAAAGCTAGCATAGTAGCTAACATAGCAGCGAGCTAGCATGACTGCCGTGCTACCCAATGGTGGCGACTTTGTTTGTTTGGAGTGCTTCCTGTAGCTTTGTGTGTTTCAGAAAAGCCACAACGCACCTCAACAATTTGTGTTGTGTTGTGTTGTTTTCCAGACAGGCGGGTTCTGTCCAGCCTGCCCCTCCAGATGTCTCTGTTCTTTAACATGTGGTTCTTCCCCCTGTGGTGGATCAGTGAGACTGTCATGCTGCACCTCAAAGTAAGTTTTTTAATATAAAAAATATTAACTCTTATCATTAGTTTTCTAACATGGTTACAAACCTTTCAAACCAACCGAAGCGGAAATATGTCCGAGCAGTGAACATGTTCACGTGTGGGCGGATCGATCCCAGTAGCGATATCGAATCGATACCAGCTCTTTGGTATTTTTCAGCTCTCTTCTACTTCTGTGTTTATGTTCATGTTGTTACATTGTGAATATTGCTATATTTGCTAGCGTATTGTTTGAACCATTATTGACTTTATTTTGCTAAAACTGGGGGTGTCCTAACTTTTTCCACAGAGAGCCACATACAGAAAAATCTGTCTTGCGGGGGGCCACAAAAAATTCCATTTATTTAAAGCCAAACGTTTGGGTTAATCATTATTAGTATCATAATTTCATCTTTTTATTTCACATTTCATTTGATTTCTACAAGGTGCTACGGGCCAATAATAAGCGAGTCACGGGCTGTAAATCGCCCCCAGGCCGCACTTTGTATGTGCTCCAGGCAGTAATGTAAGGATGTTGCTGACATTGTCACATGATTGCATTTCCCGATGCCATCCATCTAACATCCAACCCTCCCAGTACTCTGCTTTGCCCGACTACTACAAGTTCATCCTGGTGACGGTCCTCATCCTGATGACCATGATCGAGGCCATTAGACTCTATCTAGGGTATGTGGGGAACCTGCAGGAGAAGGTATGACGTGATGTTGAATGAAGGCCCATCCCCAGAGCGAGGCCCCGCTGACCCTGTTCCCGCCCTATGTGAAGGTGGCGGAGTTGGCGGGCTTTTGGCTGCTGAGCATCCTGCTGCAGCTGCCCCAAATCCTCTTTCTGCTCTTCAACCAAGGCATCCTCGTCCAGCCGTTGGAAAGGGGCGTTCACGTCGTTCTCGCTCTTTTCGTCCTCACTCAGGTACGCCGCCGCTCATCACGTGGACGTCACGGTTGTCGTTTTTCATTTCTTTTGTCGTTTTTCGCCCCTGCTAGGCCGTGGTGGGCTTCGTGGCTCTACGGGACTTGGTCAGACACACGGAGAGTCAGTTCCATCTCCGTCAGTTTGACTGAAGCATCGACTTCCTGTCACCGCGGGGGCGTCGCTCTGCCAAGACTCAAGGCCAGGGGGGTCCAAAGTGCAGGCTGGGGGCCATTTACGGCCCATTCTAGAAAGTATGCCCCTCAAGTCGGCCTGGTTTTTGTTGTTCTTGTACACAATCGGAAAGCGGCCTCGCATCCTTCCCTCGTGTAGAACGTGGTCCTCCCTGGAGGCCGCTGCCCCCCCCCCCCCCCGTTGTTGTAGGCACAATGTGTCAATCACTGCTTCATGAAAACAGAAAAATATTTATTTTGTATTCAGCATATTCCATATGAGATTGTATGATTGTTTTTGTACGTTTTGTACAAATAATTGAATCAATATGTATTGACACTGCAAGGTGATCATGTCCATCATGTCCATCTCCATTAATTCGCCCAAACACAGCTGGGATAGGCTCCAGCATACCCCATACAAGATGGAGGTCCATTATCCCAGGAAAACAAAGTACAGTTGGGATATTCTTCCGGCTGCCGTGTACTCTGAAAGGATACCTTCTTAGACATTCCCTTGTCGGGCGAAGAAGTCGGCGATCCTCCGCCTGAAAGCTCATGAATCATGCCACTCTGTGGACGAGGGGGACTTTGTCACGGGGGGTAAAACACTTTTTGTTCCTTTGTCTTCTCGGGTCGTGTCGCACAGACTGAGGAAAAATGAGAAAACATCCAAACGCTTGTTCTGTTATGATGACAGCCGAGCTAACAGTGGCTAACAGAATCAAACCCGAGCATTCACACCACGTCCACCGCGCCAACATGGCAACTCAAAGCCACCATGGAGATGTTTGGTGGAGACACAGGGACTGACAGGAAATGATGGTACCTGGTTCCTCGCAGGTCCGTGCACCTCAGCACGGGAACTAAGACGTTGGAGTGGGGGGCAGATTTTCTCCGGGACAGTTCCAAGATGACGTCTCCACGGTTCCGCTCTTGAAATGGATTATGTTTCAGCAATCCCACTAAGAAAAGAAAAGAAGTTTTACATAAAAAGTGACTTTTTAAAAATCTAATTATAACTTTTTATCTCTTAATTTGGACTTGTCTCATAATTATGACTTTCCTGCCTCCCAATGTAAGATTAATAATATCATAGTTTTTATCTCCAAATTGTCTGGAACAGAGTCATGACCAACCTTCTGCCACGCCTCCTTCCTTCCTCTTTTCCCGCCATTTCTTGCTGGCTACGTCGGCATGCCCGCTGGGGAAGTCTTCGTGCACGTAGTAGCGGTTGGGCCCCAGGTAGGAGTGCGCCCCTTTGCACCCGGGGCAGCCGGGCAAGTGTTCGATGGTGATGTTGGACAGCAGGCGCCTGGTGGGGAATCGACAGCCAAGATGAGGACTAAGTGAATCCAAACGAGCTCAACCAACCCACCCCGAAGAACGTTAGCGTTACCTGTCGGCGTGGAAGGGTGACCGCCCTAAAAGCGTGACGACAGGGACAGTTGACTGAATTGACTGAGTGGTGATTAGCACCAAATGACAGCAAGTCTAGAAGATGCAGTACTCACTAGATAAGCACGGCTGCTGCTGGCGCTGCTGATGCTGATGCTGATGCTGGATGGGATGCATGAATTTGGGGGGGCGAGGAAGCACGGCGCTGAGGTGCAGCAGCTGGGATGAGTACCTCCACTGGGCTGTGTTTCTTTGCTGGCCTGTTGGACGCCAACATGACACGTTCCAGTTAGTCATTGCTAGCCCATACGGACCCCCCCCCCCCCCCACATCTGTACTGCTTAATTTCAGGTGGCGACCAAAGCCAACAAAAAAAAACGACAATCAAAGCAGCAGATAAAAAACTTGCAACCTCTGCGGGGCGAAAGAGTGACAATGGTGTTGATGTTTGGGCGCGCCCTCCGCATGTTTGCTGCCGGGCCGGAGTCTTCGCCACGATCATCCTAAAAGAAGATCGCACAGATGTTAGGATTACACCAACAATACGGACATGCCAGACATTCCCATAAAGGATGTGTCCAGGCCTGGAAAGGCGCGTTCGTTTTGCTGCACAGCTTCTGATTGACAGCTCAAAGCTTCAGGATGACGGACGCCTCAGAGAGGTTTGACAAAGCCATAATCGATATCGTCATCGGAAAGGAAACAATAACCATCATAACCATCACAGATCAGTTATGATCTTTTTTTTTGATCGCGCCACATCCTACCAGAATATAATATCATATCCTAAATATTATGAGGAAGAATAAAAACAAATATTCTGGAAATAAAGTTGTAATTCCGAGGAGAAAATGTACAAGATGGAGGTTGAAATAGATGGAAAAAACAGCAGCAGCAAAAATGGAAAAAAAGTTATTTTATGAGAATAAAGTCAACTTCATATGTCCAAACATAACAGTCGCAGCGTCACGAGAGAAGGTCCTAATTGGATGAGAAGAAACGTGTCATCCAGCTGGGATAGGCTCCAGCACGCCCCCACCCTCGTGAGGAAACTTCTAGAGTTAAAATATGATTTCTTAGAAGTCTAAGCGATGCGGAAGGCATCGTTAGGAGGCGACGGCGATGATCTGGATCACCTTGACGGGCTCACAGCCTTGCCACAGGGTCACATGACGGACGTCTCCATGGTTAGCATGCGCTGCGGGGATGACAATCTTCCTGACTGGAGTATTGACCTTGACCAACCAGGGTTACAATCAGCTCCATCAAGACCTTCTGATCACCACCTTCTCCTCCATGACTCCATACCTGCCATTTCCTCCGGTGTCTTCCCAGCAGGCTTTCCTTGCTGCTCCGTTTGCCTGCATCCTCCTCACGCTGAAGATCAGGCTCCTGCAGAGAGCCGGCATCTCCTCAGAGACCTTATACGTGTGTACGTGTGTTCGTGTATACGTTGTACCGATATACGTTGTACCGATACAACTTGACAGTCTTACTGCATGCTGGGGGCTGCTCTCAGGCGGAACCGTTGGTTGGTGGATGGTGGACCTCAGCCTGTTCCTTCTTTTGTGACTCACTTTCTTTTTGTTCTTCACGGGGGGGTGCTTAGCAGGACACAAGCGGCGTGTGAGAAGATGAAATGGTTCTAGCAAACATGCGGTCAGCGTACCTCCTCGTGGTCGCTGGGTGCCTGCTGGAGCAAGTGAGCTGGAAGTCCATCAGAATCAGAACTATCAGAACCGCTGGTGCTGCAGAAGCAGAAAGGAAGCCCGCGTCCGTCAAGCTGCTGATCTGTGAGGTACCCGCGTCACTCCCGCGTCACTCCCGCGTCACTCCCGCGTCACTCCCGTGTCACTCCCACGTCACTCCCGTGTCACTCCCGTGTCACTCCCGTGTCACTCCCGCGTCACTCCCATGTCACTCCCGCGTCACTCCCATGTCACTCCTGCGTCAGTCCCACGCCACTCCCACGTCACTCTCGCATCACTCCCGCGTCACTCCCGCGTCACTCCCGCGTCAGTCCCATGTCACTCTCGCATCACTCTCGCATCACTCCCGCGTCACTCCCGCGTCACTCCCGCGTCAGTCCCATGTCACTCCTGCGTCAGTCCCACGTCACTCCCGCAGCACTCCCGCGTCACTCCCGCGTCAGTCCCGCATCAGTCCCACGTCACTCCCGCAGCACTCCCACGTCACTCCCACGTCACTCCCGCGTCAGTCCCATGTCACTCCTGCATCAGTCCCACGTCACTCCCGCAGCACTCCCACGTCACTCCCGCGTCAGTCCCATGTCACTCCTGCATCAGTCCCACGTCACTCCTGTGTCACTCCCATGTCACTCCCATGTCACTCCCACGTCACTCCCATGTCACTCCCGCGTCACTCCCATGTCACTCCCGCGTCACTCCCATGTCACTCCCGCGTCACTCCCATGTCACTCCCGCGTCACTCCCATGTCACTCCCGTGTCACTCCCACGTCACTCCCGTGTCACTCCCGCGTCACTCCCGTGTCACTCCCGTGCCAACTATTCTTTTTTTCTTAACTTCATTCACATAATATTTGGACTTTATTTTTAAATACAGTTACAACTTTTTGTTGTTTTGTCTGTTTCTCATAATATTAGGACTTATTAAAAATGTCTTTTTTCTTTCATATTTAAACTTTATGCAACTAAAATGTTTATGTTATTTTATGTAAAATGATTTGTCTTTTTTATGTTTTTTGTTTCTTAAATGATAAATAATGGAGTTACTTAATAAATGATGAAATTCTATTTTTAGAATGTGCCACAGGCCAATAGAAAAACAGCAGGGGCCGCAGGTTGAACACCCCTGCAGCGCGTGACCAACGTCACCAACGTGACCAAGGTGACCAAGGTGGAGGTAAGACCCGAGACCATCTAAGTAGGAGCGATGCCAGTACACCCCATAGTGGATCATGGACTGGATCATGGATTGCAAAGCTGGTATTGGACCGTCGTCTTATATTCCAAAGGGATTGATACAAATATAATATTAGGTATTAAAAGGTATATTATGTATCATTGTCATATGGTCACGGTGATCATGGTAGGACGTGATCTCACCCAGATTCCAAATCGGAGACGGAGAAGTCGGTGTCTGATTCTTTGCCCAGACGTTCCTTGGCTTCCTTTCTCAGCAGAGCTGTGAGTTCAGTCAGGCAGTAGGTCATCTGAAAAGGTGGTAGGAATCTCCTGAACGACTTCATGAACACCATGAAGATTTAGTACTAGTATTTAGTAGTATTTAGGACTTGCAACGTTATTGTTTTTCACGGGGCTCGTGTACCCAACAAATATGAACCAGCACCTCATGAGGTCATCAGATCTTTCCTTGGTGCACTCCACATACCACCATAAAACCACCTACTGCTTACTACTTACATATATGCTTATATTACCTATATAATACTTACTGTATCACAGGTAAAAAACTATTTCTATCTACGATTAAGTGCAATTAACTCTGAGTTAACTGTGTGAGTCATGGTGATGGCATTTCATAATCTGGTATTTAGGTAAGGATCTACCTGGGCTCAACAGTCCAGAAGAATGGAGATGGTGAAAGGAGGTAGAAGAAGAAGAAGAAGAAGACGAAGAAGACGAAGAAGAAGAAGAAGAAGAAGAAGAAGCGTGTGCAGGCAGGATGGAACGGGTGGAGAAACGTGTCAGACGTGATGTGATAGAAGAGTTCAGCTAAATGGAAAGTGTGCTGAGAGCAGCCATGTTGTTTGGTCTAGAGAGGGGATGCAGAGATCGGGAGTGACCAGGATGGATAGGATCAGGAAGGAGTACATCAGAGGGACATTACACGTTAGAGGCCTTGAGACTGAGATGGTTGGGACATGTCCAGAGGAGAGATAGTCAATATGTTGGTAGAAGGTTGCTGCCAGGTAGGAGGCGTAGAGGAAGACCAAGGAGGAGATTTATGGACGTAGTGAAGGAGGACATGGGTTGGATGGAGGAGATTGGTTTGCTGCGGACCCCCGGAGGGAGAAGCCCAAAGAGGAAGATGACCTTGATCATCATTACCTTACTGGGATCTGGATCACAGTAGTCCAGCAAGGTGTCGCAAACGTAGAAGCCCAGAGACTTCAGGTCTTGAGTGGTGAAGTGGGTCCCCTTACGGTCTCCTGAGGAGATAACGGCAGGTCAAACACACACAGCAGAAGGTAGGAAGTAGAAAGCCAGCGCCCACCGAGCGTGGAGCCACCAAAGGTGGCCTCCATGGTGTAGCTGTTCTTGATGCCGAGTCTCCACATGGCGATTCGACCCGTTCCCTCTTTGCTCTTCTGAACCTGGAATTTACAGCTCTTGAAGCAGAACTACAGCCAGGGAGGGATGTGGAGATGCGGAGATGTGGAGATGCGGGTGGAATTAAGACAGAGGGCCTTTGGTGGCTTTGAGGCTGAGGCGTTGTTACCTTGTCGCTGGCGTTCTTGCTCATCATCAGCGGGAAGACCCTCTCGTGGAGGCGGGACGAGGCGTCCTCCTGGTTGTTGCAGCCGTACATGAACACGTTGTTTTTACGGTTGTGGCCGTGGAAGTCGCAGTAGAGAACGACGTCTGTCTCGTTCATCAGTCTGAGGAACATATCGGAGACGTTTAAGAGCTAGGATCCGCGTATCTGGACCAGAGTCCTAAATACCAAGACGTGGACTTCCTGGCTAACAAGCCACGTCCTTACTTTTCCACCATGTTGCGGGTATGCCATATGCACGGGAAGGAATCCCTGAGCACGGACTTGTAGTTCCTGTTGAGGTCCCTGCCGGCCAGAGAGCAGCGGTAGTTGCCCACCACCACCCCGTCTGGGTTGAGCATCGGCACCACCTGCAGGAGCCAAGAGACAATGATTGACAGGATCAGGACTTCATCGTGGATTCATCTCACATGACATCATTTATATACAGATGGTCAGGCTGGGGGGAGGGATGTTATAGATACACATCATGGATGGATGGATGGATGGATGGATGAATGATAGATGGATGGAGGGATGATAGATGGATGTTTGGGTGGGTGGATGGATACATGAATGTTTGGTTGGATGCTGGACAGATGGATGTTTGGATGGATGGTAAATGGGTGGCTGGGTGGATGGATGGATGGTTGGAAGGATGGATGATGGATGGATGGGTGGAAGGATGGATGGATGATGGATGGATGGGTGGAAGGATGGATGGATGGATGGTTGAATGGGTGGATGGATGGATGTATGGGTGGAAGGATGGATGGATGGATGGATGGATGGATGTTGGGATGGATAGTTGAATGGGTGGACGGATGGATGTATGGGTGGATAGATGAATGATGGATGGATGGACAGATGAATGATGGATGGATGGATGGGTGGGTGGAAGGGTGGTTGAATGGGTGGATGGATGGATGTATGGGTGGATAGATGAATGATGGATGGATGGATGGATGGATAGATGAATGATGGATGGATGGATGGATGGGTGGATGGGTGGAAGGATGGTTGAATGGGTGGATGGATGGATGTATGGGTGGATAGATGAATGATGGATGGATGGATGAATGGTTGAATGGGTGGATGGATGGTTGATTGGATGCTGGACAGGTGGATGTTTGGATGGATGGATGGATGGTTGGAAGGATGGATGGTTTGGTCTTTTCTGTCCATACTCTTTGAACGATCCGGAGCTTTCACACCTTAAAAACAAAAGTGTCCCGCAGAAGCTGAGCATCATCCGAGTCCCCGAGTAGAAAGTCGAGGAACCCCTCCATCATCCAGGAGCTGTTGGTTTCTCCAGGGTGGACTCGGGCCGTCACCACGACGGCCTTCTTGTTGCCGTTGTCCTTCACCTTGCCGCCGGTCCGTGAGGTGACGGTCAGCACGTAGACCACGTTCCCAGCAAGGCTGTGGCACAGCACCCGTACTTTGCAGTAGGAGGCCACGGTGGGCTTGGAGGAGATGTGCCTCAGGTAGCACTGGAGGTGGGAGTAGGTGTAGGGGTAGCAGTGCGCCACGTAGCAGGTGTCGGCTTCGTACGGGAACTGGAGGGTCCACGTCAGGGAGTACAGGCTCTCAGACTCGTTGTTGGCCTTCCTGTTCTGAAGAGACAAGGATGGCAACACCTCACCACTTATTATTATTATTATTCCACACGGAATATCAGGATGGGAACATCCCTACTTTATTCCCATGATCTTCTCAACGTATTCACTATTTATGTTTCCTGTAATACTTTGGCTTTGTTCTTGGTTTTTCTATTTTTGCTGTTGTTTTAGTTCGAGTGTATTTTAAGGCCAAGAAATAATCCCTTTGGACAGTTGGTCGTGGCCCCCCAACCGGCCGGCGGCGCCCCCTACCTGGCTGCGGTAGTACGCGATATTGGAGCCGGCGCGTTGCCAGCCCACAGAGCTCTCGTCGGCAGATCTCTGGGAGTACAGCAGCGGCCTCATACCCTGGGAATAAAGGCTGCGGCGCTTGGTGAAGTTGACGATGGTGAAGCGGTAGGTGACCCCGGGCTTCATGTTCCTCACTCGGAAGTAAAACCACTGCGTGTGCTTGCTGGTGTACAGGTCGGTGCGCAGGCTGAGCTCGTAGTTGAAGGGGCCGCTGAGCAGCAGACGACACAGCAGGAGGTTGGGCTGCAGGGTGGGGCAGAGGCAGAGTTGCCCCAACGCCTTCCGGACATACTCACATTTGCACAGCCTTCTGAAGGTTCCCGCTCTCAAATCGGGACTCGAACTCAAGAGAGCGTTGTTTTTGACTGGCGTCACTGAAAGAGGCTCTTCTCTCCGACACCCTGGACCCTCCGGCACGAGAACACGTGAAGTAGGAACACTTGTTGCCTGAGGGTGGAACGGAAAGAACATGGCCGCTGCGTGAAGATAACCAATGTACATGACATGCATCACGGTAGCCTGATGGTAGCTAGCAGCTCTGCTTGGATTGTGTAGGTCAGGGGTGTCCAACGTCCGGCCTGGGTGCCATTTGCGGCACTTGGCTGTTGTTTGGGCGCCCGTGGCACATTCTAAAAATAGAATTTAACTAGAGAACTAAACAAAATTAGCAATAATTAGAAAATCTGCAGAATGAAGTCAAAATAACACAGCCACGCCCATATAAAGAAGTCCGCCCCTCTGTGACATCACAAAGGGTCAGTTTTACCCCGCCTTTTCAAACCAAGCGTTTTGAGCCATGCCAACTTCATTCAGGGCTCCGCCCCAAACGCCCAACCTTCATGACGTGGAACTTTGGTGTGGTTGAACACGGAATGTACATTCAACATTCTAACCACATTTATGGGTCAGAAAGCATCATAGTCCCCTTTAAATGGACATTTTTATGACAATAAAGTTAAAATATTAAGAGAAAAATGTTGTAATCCAATGAGCAAAAAAGTATTAAATTTGTAATATCATGAGAAAAAAAATATATAATTTTAGTAGCATAGACTTTCAACAGTAAAACCTATATATTCCTAATATATTATATTCCCGCCATATTCCCCAATAAGCAAAGATATTCATATCTGGCAAATGAAAAAAGGGAAAAAGTCGAAAGAGCAAAGCTCCCACTAAGATACAGTAGATACAGTAGATAGAGTAATATACAGTAGATAGAGTAATATACAGTAGATATAGTAATATACAGTAGTATATAGTATAGCGGTAAGTTACCATTGTCTATAGAGTAGACCACCTGTCGGCCCTCCTCCCCCGAAAGAAAGGGGATCCTCTCGTGGCCCTTGGGGTAGTAGAAAGGTTCGGGATGAGGAGGTTCCCACTCTACGAGGCAGGTCAGACATGAACATCCCCAGCGTTCCCAGCGTTCCCAGCGTTCCCATGGACTGGGTGGGTCTGAGTGACGGCTGCGTTACCGATGTGATGGACCGCATTGCTGATGACCTCGCACTCTACGGGCCAGCGGGGGCAGGAGACGGACGGGAACTGGACCAGATCCAGCGGCGCTCTAAGACTCAACACCGGGCGTCCTTCGTCGAAGTTGATGCGTAGCTGCCTGGTTCGCAGGGCCTGGCTTATGGACACTTGGGAGGCACCCAGATGATCACTCAACTGCTTTTCCACGGAACGTACAGTAGCTCTACATTTTTCATGAAGGCTCATTCCGGGCTGAGCTGTACGGTGCACAGCGCCGTGATAAAGGAGCGGATTTAATATTTAATGTTTCTACACCTTTGGGGCAGATCAGATATTTTTAAACCGCCGGTCTCATCAATCAGCTAGCAAACTTAGGACGGATTCTAACACGGTCCTGCTCACAGAGTAGGCTTTGGGACTCTTTACCAAGTAGTACTACATACAGTACACATGCACGGAAACAGCTTACACTGCCTTTTCACCGTCACGTCCTCGTCCTCCTCTCTGTTGGAGTCTTTGCTGTCAGATTTTCCCAACTGGTAGGTATTCCACCAATTCCTGATGATGGGACCGGCCATGGCTGATGGACTTCCTGCCTGGATGCCAACATGTACGTCACAGGGAATGGCTTCCATGGTCAACACGGGATTACTTACTAAGCCTTGAAGCAGTCTGCCCCGATGTCATCGCTGTGCTGCCTCGTATCCAGGGGTTGCTATGATATGCTCTGATGCATGAAGCGGCATTCCGGTCCTCAAGTCATTTTCTTCCTGCGGTCCGGTTCTGCACAATGTAGCCGCAATTGTCCGTGTTCTGTTCCTGCGACTCTGGGCGGAGTACATTCATTCATTTTCTACCGCTTAGCCTGTTCGGGATCACGGGTGAGCTGGAGCCTACCCCAGCTGACTATGGACGACAGGCGTGGTCCACCGTGGACTGGTCGCCTGCCAATCACCGGGCCTCTTGGACTACAAAAGATAAAACACAAGAAGCAGCTTCGGGGGGGGGGGGACTTGAAAAGAATATCGGCTCAGCTGTTTGGCATTGAAGGCGTTTGAATGGTTGCGAGTGCGATGACATTGCGATGGCGGTTACATACACAGGCAGTGATGCGCAACGATGTCACGCGTTACATTTGGCGAGCTCAAAGAACCCACCGAAGCGTCCAATCAGAACGCTCTGATGTCATTCCCTGTACGGCTTCGACTCCACGGCCAAACCTTCACTCCTGCCCCCCCCCCCCTCCTCCGCAGGCTGCTGATGATGTCACCAGCACCTGTTTTACGGCACGGGTGACCAAAGGGCGGCCCAGGGGCCACGCAGTAGTTTGTTTATTGGCCCGCAGCACATTCTAAAAATACAATTTCAAAATAAAAACTAAAAGAAAAATTCTGAAAATTCAAAACAGAAGATTTCAACAGTAATTTTGCAGGAAAAAAGTCAAAATATGAAAAGAACAAAGCTGGGAATCTAACCAGAAAAAGTCTTCCTTTTACAATAGCGTTGAAATATTATGAGGACAAATAACGTCATTTTAGTAGCACAATATTTAACTAAAAGTTATTTTTTGAAGTCGTAAACATAAATTATGAAAAACGAACAAAGGTCATTTCTGGAAAATTAGGTTCAGAACAACGGGTATTTTCACTTGCACCACAAAGCTAAGATGCATTCTTGATGTTGTTGAAATATATAATATAACTTCATCTAGCTGTACAAGCTGCACACTGACTACTCTAAAGTATATCCCAGTTGCATTCCCATTGTATTGTTCCTTGGTCCCAAACAGTAGTCATGACAGCGTCTTGAAATGGTTACTTGATGGGATACATTGGGTGTAACGATTGGACCTTTCATTAGGGACCTTTTCATGTTCCTAATGTTGTGGCCGGCGAACGTCAGCCCAAATAACTCACACATGAAGTGATTACGAAGCGTAAAATGAATGATTGCAATGCAACATTTCGACACGAACGTTATCAAAAGTTACTTCATGTCATTTTTAGTTCAAAAAATGCACATTTGGCAACTCTTTTCGGTTCTAATTAGCTGGGTTTCGTAGCATAGCTATCGTGTCCCATAAGGAGAAACACTTACCTGACGTTGCTCAACTCTGGATTTCAATGACGACGCTTTGCACGTAATTGGCGTAATTGGAAACTACTGCACAGCTTCACTAATTCAGTCTTGATGAAAAGATGTTGCTAAGCAACCGATGGTCCCAACAAACACCACGAGACTGGCGCTTATTCGCTGTAGCTAGCGGCTAGCATGCTAGCGTCAACCATGCTAGCGGCTACCATGGAAGCGGCAACCATGCTAGCGGCTACCATGCTAGTGTCAACCATGCTAGCGGCTACCATGCTAGTGTCAACCATGCTAGCGGCTGCCATGCTAGCGGCTACCATGGAAGCGGCAACCATGCTAGCGGCTACCATGGAAGCGGCAACCATGCTAGCGGCTACCATGCTAGCGGCTACCATGCTAGTGTCAACCATGCTAGCGGCTACCATGCTAGCGTCAACCATGCTAGCGGCTACCATGCTAGTGTCAACCATGCTAGCGGCTGCCATGCTAGCGGCTACCATGGAAGCGGCAACCATGCTAGCGGCTACCATGGAAGCGGCAACCATGCTAGCGGCTACCATGCTAGCGGCTAGCATGCTAGCGTCAACCATGCTAGCGGCTAGGTCACACACAAACCTGAAAGGTACATTCCAGTATAGCCTAGCATAAGAGGAGCTGTTTTTCATGAATACAATATTAGTGTCCTTTATTTTTTAATGAATTTATTAAATGAAATGTATTGTATGCTTCCTGCGATATGAAACACTCCTATTTTACATTTGGTGAATTTGTACAAGTTATCAGTATCGGATCTGCATTGCTGATACCAGCCTCAATTTGTATTGGTCCGAGGCACCTTCTAAAACAGCCATTGAACAAGCAAAAATGGAAAAATCTGAACCAAAAGTATGAATATGAAGTATTTGAGAAAAACATTAAGTAGTTTTATGAGAAACTGAACAAAATAACGTTGTGGAAAATGTTATATTACAGCAGAGGTAGGGAACCTATGGCTCGGGAGCCAGGTAGGGCTCTTTTGATGACTGTATCTGGCTCTCAAGCATTTCTTACCACAATAAAAATGCATTTTTGCTAACATTTTAAAGTAAACCATCACAGAAATGACTGTTAAAAATAATATTCAAAATCAACAACTTTCTTATGCATTTTAATCCGTCCATCTATTTTCTACTGCAATACGGCCAACCATATCCATCTTTCTTGATGATATTTTCCAGGTCAAACACCAAAACTCGATTATTACTGGGTAATGCGGTAGTCTACCTCGGTCATTGAGATGTCAACATGTAAATATAAACTTTCCTCCTTTAGTCAAATAGTCACCTAGCTAAAGCTGCAGAACCAAGCCTTCTGGCAAAGATGGCCAAAAGAATGAAATATACTGAGTACGGTGCAAAACCATGCAGCAGCAGAAGTTGCATTAATGGCAACAAGTATTTGATTTATTATTAGACACTGCGCTGCTCACGAAAGTGTGCTGGCCACACCCCATTGGCGTGGGGTAGTGTGCCTGGTCTACGTAATTAGAGCCCATTATATCTAAAACTGTTGGTCTTACATAAAAATGCACACATTTTATTGCATTCAATGTTTAAAAAAATGTATATGGCTTTCACAGATACACATTTTAAAATATCTGGCCTTCATGGCTCTCTTAGCCAAAAAGGTTCCCGACCCCTGTATTACAGCAATAAAGTCAAAATCCAAGAAAAACTTATGAAAGAAATTGGGAATATTTGGAAAATTCCCCAAAATGTGAAAAAAAGAGCAAAAACCCAAGTTGAAAACCATCAAACCTCCGTCCGTCCATCCATTTATCTTCTACCGCTTAAAGGATCAAATGTTTGGCTGCACAAACAAAAGCAGACGTAGAAAAAGAGTTTAATAGCTTTACAAAATGTACACAGTGTTCCATCTCTTTCCAAAACATGGCTTATGGCAATATACATGTTATGTACACGCCTGTATAAACGCTAAAAGAGAGGAATCGTCCACACAAACTATTGTGGCCATCCCGACTGCTTCTATACAAGGACTTGAGAAACTGAAAATGTTTGGCACATTTACGTCGTGGTCTACAAAAAAGAGCCAAGGACATGGAGAGCCTTTGTGTGCCACGCATGGACCGCCAAGTCCACAAATGAACAAGCAGACCAGTTACATGACACGTTATTGGAAACACGCATATAAAACGTTCCCGTCGGATGTCACGTGCTGTTCAGCTTCCTTTTCTTCAGTCGCTCTCGCCAGTCATCGGGAAGCGCCTCGAAGTTGGCGTTCTTTGACGCTTTTCCTCTGGAGTATTAAAAGAGTGAATGATTAATTAGAACGTTGTGGCACTTTTAACTACAGTCATTCCTTGTTTCCATTGCTTGCAGACCCCACCGTGATAAGTGAACTACCAGGTAGGATTACTCCTTTACAAATATACTAAATAGTTTCATAGTTTGGGCAAAGAAAACCTGTTCATCTTCTCAAGACATTGAACATTATGAGAATAAAATAGCACCCCTATAGTCGCCTTTACATTCATATTACCCTATATAGTAGACGGAAGAGAAAGAGCTTGTGCTCGTGTGGCTGTGTCACTGTAAATGTGTTCCCCTGTAGAGGCGCTGAATGGCTGATGGACAGGAAGTTCCACAAGTGTAGTCCTGTATGGTTATTAATGTGCCTGCTGAGAGATGATTTAAGGCTGAAATAAAAGCCTGTTGTTCTGGTGCTCGTCTCACTGAGCAATTACAGACACGGCGTCATCTGATATTATGATATTATACCATTTGCTTGAACGTGCTTCATTTAGGCAAAAATAGGCCCAATGTGCTGAAATATAATAATAATATAATATATTATTTTGAGAGACATACGTCAAGAGCTGCTGCTGCTTCCAGTCTTCTATACTCCTCTTGTTGAGCTGCTCTCGGTCCTCATCACTGGAGCTGCTCTTCTCCTCCTCCTCCAGTTCTTTCTGGATGCTCTGCCACTTCTTCACCAGGGACGGCATTTTGGTCTTTGTCTTCTAAAGACACAAGAGAACAGGCCAGGTGTGTCATGAGTGGATGGAGGCACATAGCGTCATCCCTCCTTCCCTCATCAGTTGTTGTTTCCACACCACACAGTGATAAGTGAATTTCTGCAAAGTAGGATTCATTTTTTATACACACAATATTTTTGTAGTTATGACGTAAAAAAGCATGTTTATGATGGACTGTTTTTTTTCCTAAAAATTATTCAAGAGTCCTCTAGACATGAGATAACACCCCTATAGTCACCTTTACATTTAGAATACACAATTTTAATAACTCCTTGTACAGTAATGTCTTGTTTATCGAGGTTAATTGGTTCCAGATGAATTTGATGAAATGAATATTTTCCTGGTTATGATAAACATAACCTGTCAAAAACAACCTGTACCAAGAAGCCATGATGCGTTGAGGGACATGTCTACTATGTTGGAAGAAAATGATGGCGGAGTCTAACTTTAATAAGAATAAAAGTCATCTTTTTACACACCTTATCCTTTTTGGGTTTCTTGACCTTTTCTACAGGCGCCGCTTTAGAAACCGGGGCTTCAAAGGTTGGCTGGGGAGGTGGCAGAGGCGGTTGTGGGGGCAGAGTGGGAACAGGCGGGAGGGGCGGCTCGCACGGGATCATGGGTGCAGTGACAGCCGGCACGCCCCAGTAGACGGGTGCAGCCATGACCGCAGCTGTGGAGGCAGCAAAGACACAACAATGCGGTATTGGGGGGTGGGGTGGGGTCGGGGGGGGTGTTATATTGTGACGATGACGGAGGTGAGCGTGTACCTGCGGTGGCAACAGGCTGCGTGTACAGGATGGGACTGCTTCCAATGATGGCTTTATTCTGCTGGCCAGCTTTGCGTTTCTGAGCCTTTCCCAGTAGACTTGATGATTCCATGACCTGCTGAAAGGGGGGGGGGGGTCAATCTTCTGGAAAGACTAAAAAGGACATCCACAGCAAATACGTCCTTACCTTAAGCCCTGCAATGGCTGAAGGAGGCCACCCGGTGCCATTGTCCTCAGTTCCAGGGGCTGGGGGCTCGTCGTCATCGTCGTCCATCTCCATTTCCACCTCCATGATCTCACTATCACTGTCAAGGGGGGGGGGGCGGCGGTGGAGGTGGCGAACCAGGAGGGAGAGGAGGAAGTGGCGGGTCTTCGGGCGGTGGGGGCGGGCTGTCGGGAAGCGGGGGCTGAGATGGCGACCACAATGAAGATGCATGGGACGGAGGGGCAGCGGGTGGGGCAGCGGGCGCACGAACAGACGGGCCTGCATTTTTAAAGAAGCATCCTGGACTTTAGAAGAACTAAATGATGCAGAGAAGAAATATATACGAAAAACTGAACTACGTTTGTGGATGACAGGAATTCAACCCAGAGTGTCCAAAGTTCATTCATTCATTACCGCTTTTCCTCACGAGGGTCGCAGGGGGTAGTGTCCAAAGTTTTCCCATATAATTCATGCAAACAGACGCCCAAATCTAAGGAAATACATCTGGAATAGGTGCAGATTGTGGAAGAACTAGAAAGCTTTGTGCTGGTTATTGTGTGTAGCTGCTCTGTAGGAGTCCACAAGTCAACACAAAGAGTGGAAAATGAACATTTTGGTCCCTTTAAGAAATGATTGCCATTTTGTGGTAGACTTTGGTCTATTTTTAGCCAAACATATTGAAATACAAGTCATATGTAGTATTCTGGACACTAGGCATAAAAATTAAAAAACTGATATAATACCTCAAAAAAAGTTCCCCAATTCTGTGTGGACACTTTGGACACCCTGGAATGAAACCCTTAAGGCAGACACGTCGCGGGCCACTAACCTGCGGACCCCCCATTGGGTGCCTTGTCATCGTCCTGGCTCGTGTGGCTTCCTTTCGGGCCGTCCCCCTTTGCCTCTTCCGTCGGGAACTCCCACTGGGAAGCATGGGTCAGGTCGTTGACATAAAAATACCGCCTGTGCTCTCTATAGGGTGGGACAACAGAGATAGAAGGCACCAGTCTTAACGGGTGGCCTTGCAACTGGATGACTGGAACGATGGCCTGGCAAGGGAGGAATCGCACGGTGGCTGGAGTTTGGCACGGACGGTGGCTTTCACCATCCAAAAGGGGAGTCCAATTGAAGATGACTAGGAATGTGGATTGGGGACCCACCTTGCTCTTAAAACACTTAAAGCAAAACAAATCATCGGAGGATCCTGAATGAAGTATTGAGCAGGTCACATCACGGCTGTCATAAAATGTTTGATTGAAACAACCACTCCCTCCTAGACACGGGGCCGATGCCAGGAAGTAGGCACCATCATCATCAGCCATAGAACATTACATGACAGGAGATCACACAGGATATGCTTCACTAATAAACAGGAAGACATGAAATAAGAGTTGGTCTGACCTGCTGGATTCCCGTCATTGCTCCATCTTCACCTTTTATTTGATGCGTGACACTGGTGGCTTCCAGGGCGTCACTCTGTCTGCATTGCATTCTGGGGGCTGTGGTCCTGTAAAGTGCAAAGCTCGCCCAGGCAACCAACCCTACTACCTCCCCTCCCAAATCCTCCACTGACTGAGTTCAGTCTACCGAGGCCCTCGGATTCCTCTGTGGCGGGAATACACGGGTTGAGCAGCAGGCCGGCCCTGAGTGGATGCCCCCTTACCAGTGTGTGAAAGGCACAATGCTAGGCATTGGGTCTGGGTCATCCACACGTACTGGTTAAGCTTCTCCACAAGTCATATACAAAGTCTGCAACCTCTGGATGGAGGAGCGCGTGGGGGCGAGGGGGTGTAGAGATGTGAAAGGCAAGCAGTGCGTACCTGTCCCAGTGGCAGGACCAGCCTTTAGGGGCGGCGTTAAGTTCATAATATTTTATGTGTTCGGCGGCTTCCTGCAGCCTGCGGCGAAGATAGAGCCCGTTCAGTGCGCCCTCCCTCCAGTCCGCGATCCGTGTCTTGAGGAGTGGGGAAAAAAAAAGGGGGGGGGTAATGAACTCAGCTTGACTGATTATAATGAGAGCTTTAAATATTAAAAGCGCAGCCAAATGGGATTTAGACATGCAGGGAAATTGGTCCTGGCGACAGAATCCAGCTTTTCCTCACCTCGGTTTGCAGCAGAAGCAGCTGAAAGTTCGAGACCGCCTTTTTGTTGATGCCCAGGAAGTCCATTTTGCTGGTTAAGGTGTTAGCCAGTTCTCCAATCTGAAACTACATTTATTCAGCATTCAAAATGCAGGGCTCGTCTCATTTGGTACTGTAGGAGAGCAGGGGGGTCCAAAGTGTGGCCTTGGGGCCATTTGTGGCGAATGGCCCGCAGCTTTTTAAACAACAGTGACGTGGAAATAGTTGGGGGGGGCAGAAACGCAAAAACCCAGCTATAATTTTACGACAAAGTCAAAATATGAAGAGAAAAATTTGCCATTTTAGTAGCATAGGGTTGAAATATTAAATCAATCTTTTCATCACATGATTAGAACATTTTTTTAAACTGTGGAAAAAAACTGCAACATTTTCCTACAATGAGGTCAAAGAAGAGGGAAGAGCTGTATTCTAATAAGAAAATGAGAATTGAATATATAGCAATAATAATAATTATTATATTTTGTAATATGAGAAACGACAAAATACACTTTTGGAAAACTAGGTTGAAGAAAATGTTACAATATTACAAGAAAATTCATGAAGATGAAGGAAGAATTTTTCAAAAAGAGCAGAGTGACGTTTATACTATTATGCTTTTCCACGTATGTTTTATGAAATATGTGTAACTTCTTAGCATATGCTCTACACAACTTCACAGTTGCATCCTTCCTTTGAGATAAAGTTTGGACACCCCTGTATTGGCGCATCCTTACCTTGAGCTCGGGTGTCTCTACTTCCTCTTTGGGTGGAGCGTTTAAATCTGGTTTCTGCTCAGAGTCCTCCGTCTCCCTGTCCTCCTCTGCCGCCATGCTCTCCAGCACGTTGACATTTGCTGTTGGAAACGGCATTTAGTGGTGGGGTTCCTCGCACTGGTTTCCCCCTGGTTGAAACCTTACCGGCGTGTGTGCTGTCCGGAAGGTCTGAGCTCCGACTGTTGGAATCAGGACTTGAAGCGCTGGGAAAAACTGCTTTCCACCGTTTCTTCTTAAGTGCGGCACGAGAACCAGAAGCATCTTGGCTTGTCTCAGAAGAGGGACTGGAGCCCCCTGCGCTTCCATCACCATCCTCCAGTGCCTGGAGCTCAGCCTGAGGATGGGCGGTCGGGTTCAAAGGTAAAGGCAGGTCCTTGTGATACTGTGACAAACACAACACCAACCTTTTTTCTCTCCAAAGCCAGTTCCAGCTCCATCGTGTCTTCCTCTGGTGCCACTTCCGTGTCAGAGTTCTCCTCGGAGGTCTTCTTGGCGGCACAATCTTTCTCCACAGTTTGGACAGCGTCCGAGTCACGCAAAGGAGTCACGGGGGATCCGGCGGGGCGAACACCCTCTCCGTCAGAATCCAAAATGGTCTCGTTCTCGTCCAAACCTTTAAGGATTCTTTTTCTCCATTTCTCCTCTGCATCTTTCACCTCTTCGGGGATCAAGGGACCGAGCAGAGATGCAGCCACTCCACAGCGCTCCTCCTCTTTGCTGGCGAGGCCAACGACACTCTCCATGACTTCCTGTTAGGACAGCGTGAAATGCTGTTACAGCAACAAAAAGAGTGTCCCAAGGACTTGGGGGGCGAGGGGGGGGTTTAAACCTGCCTTGACTTTAGTGTCTTTAGTCGATGTTGGAGCTGCAGCACTTGTATTTGCACCAGCGTAGTAAGATGCATGGGATGTGCCGTTGCCATTGACACTGGAACTTGAAAAGGAAGAGAAGGCGTGTTAGAGTCCCGCCTACAGACCTTTGTGTTTAGGGTGAAAGACAATCCAACAAACGGTGGAAAATGTGAAACTGGTGGTGTCACCCTCACCTGTCTGCATACTGAGCCAGGCTTTGCACTTGATTAGCTAAAAAGTTGGGCAGTTCCCAGGAGACCTCATTGGTCACAGTGTTCCAGTAATAATAGCAGCCAGAGTTCTCGTCCCATACTTCTTGCCAGTCCCCCATTTCCACGTTCACTGGAAGAAAAAAGTGGATAGGTGATATACCCGATGGCCGATAGGGCCGTCATTAGGCTACTATGTATACAGATTTCCATCATGGAGGTCACACGTGTAATTACCTCCAGCTAAGGAGTACTGAGTGTTGAACTCAAACTGTGCACTGGCACCCGGCTGCTGAGCCTCTGGTTTGGGTGGGATGCTAGCCGGGTCTTTAGGCTGACCCGTTGCATCATCTGAACTTGGTTGAGTGGTGATTGCATCAATTTCCTGCAGAGACATTATTACAGTATTTATTCACACACATAATGAATGGCATTGTATTTGGAAGTTTCTGCTTTGTTTTGTCACTTCTACTTATATGATATTTAATGACATTTAAACCATCTTGATGATCCCAAGACCTTTGGGAAAATACTGCAGTCTGACGACAAAGGTTTGTGGGCAATGCCGTTACATCTGGCATACAAGTAAAACCACATTTTGGGAAAAACATCATCATACAAACAGGACAACATGGTGGTGGTAGTATGATGGTCTGGGGCTGTTTTGTGTCTTTGGGAAGACTACTGGTTGGACGGGCCCTGAACACCTCTCCAGTGAGGCGTCCGGGAGGCATCCTAACCAGGTGCCCAAACCACCACCACGCTTTGTTGAACAAGCATTTCATGTTCCGCTGTGTTGTCATTGACTAACATTTACATTTGTGTCTGAAACATTTAAGTGTGACAAAAATATAAAATATAGGCCCAAAAACATAAAATTAGAAAGGAGGGCAAACACTTTGACACCACTGTACTGTATATAGAGATGAACGCTGTTTGTTTTGGATATCACGCTTAAAAGAAACATCAATATATTAATAATATCAATATATTGCCTAGCCCTTCATTTAAATGTATGCAATGTCCACTATTTCCAATATGGCTGTTTTATTCTGGCTAAATCTAATGTCATCCTGGACCTCGGCGGTTTCACAAATGATACTTACAGCCATGAAATTAGCTAATGTACTGTCAATATCCGCAGAGCGATTATGCTGAGAGGTCATAGCAGTTGGTCGGGACTCGGCAGCATCCTCTTCATCGCTATCTTCATAGGCTCCAAGCAAAGACAGTCCCTCTGCAGGTAGAGACACAGCAAGGCCGTCAATCTGGCACTGTGCAGTTTGCTTGCCGGCGGCCATGTTGGCCTCATTAGATGGGAAGTTATCTCCAGTCTGGCATCGAACAACATACCGGTGGCTTTCACTGTGGGAGGCTTCATGTTGGCGCGTTTGTCTCTCACGAATCTTTGCCCCTCTCCTTCCTGCTCGTCTGCAAAAAGGAAAAGAGCAATTATCAAATGATCAATTATCAAAGCCACATGCAGCAAATCAACTCGTCTTTTAAAGCTTTTAAACGGTAGTCAAACGTCCATTTAAATACAAACAGGCTACAAGTAAACGGTAAGACTGTCGTCTGCAAACAATGGCTCCTGTAGGGTAGTACACGATGCAAATACTAACTTACAAACAATAGGGTAGTACACGATGCAAATACTAACTTACAAACAGTAGGGTGGTACACGATGCAAATACTAACTTACAAACAGTAGGGTAGTACATTATGCAAATACTAACTTACAAACAGTACATGTTAGCTCGATGCTCACTTCGGCCGTTGACGTTTCCCACCGAATTAACGACGGATGCTGTCGGGTGTGTTAGGACGGTGCGTTAACTCAGACTAAACATAGCAAAATAACCAATAAACATATCTACGAGTACATCTTATTCCACCACATACAACCAACAGCAATTATTCAGACTCCGGGACGGAGTACTTCGTTAGCTCGTCGCTAGCTAGCTAACCAGCTCGCTGCCGACATGACGTGGAAAATACCATCCGATCCCGAGGGTCCTTCTTCCCTCTCCCCGGCATTCCCACCGCGGGGCCCCGAAGGAGAAAGCTGTAGAATTGTCCTCCGACCAACCGCTCCTCCCGTCCCGCGAGCTCTCCTTTTCATCGCAGGGTTGACGACGATCTGAGGGCCTTCTCCTTTGGAAGTAGCAGCCGTGGTAGCACAAAGACAGGAAGCGGTGATCCAACCACTTCCGGTTCTTTTTTTTTTATTTATGTTGATATTGTTCTGTAAAATTGTACTTTTATGTTCCTGTAATTCTGCTTATATTGTTATTGGTTTGTACAATTGAAGCTTGTAATAATATATATATATTTTAAAAAAATCCAAACACTTCCGGGTCTCGGGGGCGGTCACTGTTTGTGTTCCAGCATTGAAGCTGCTAGCTGGCCAGTTGCTAACAAGCTTACGCTGCTAAGCTGTGAAAATGTCATTTGTAGATTCCCGTTAGAATCCGTTGTTGTGGGATTACCGCTAGCGTGGAGCAGACTGGAAGCAAATGTGACGTAAATGTCCTAACGTTTCCAAGAAGCGGCGTTAGCAGAAGCGTGTTGACATGGGGAGGTGAACGTTAGCAATGCCTCCCCCCTGATGTACGAACATAAAGAGACCCCACCCGAGCCGCAGCGGCCAGCAGCGCCACAACGACGCGACGCCGCCCGGGTCGGCGGCAGAGGGAGCTCACCGGGGTCGGAGTCGTCCACGATGGGGCTGGTTCTGCATTGGGTGCAGGACGTAGCATCCGTGACTCTGCTGAAGGCCCGGAGGACCTTATTCCAGGCCGCCGTTCTTTTCTGCGTCCTGGGTCTGCTGCTGTGGGTGTCGATCTTTCTTTACGGGAGCTTCTATTATTCCTACATGCCCACCGTGAGCTTCTCCGCCCCTGTGCACTTCTACTACGCGTCTGACTGCGACGCTTCGGAATTGGCGCTGTGCTCCTTCCCGACGGCCAACATCTCCTTCATGAAGAACGACAGGGACCAGGTGTTGGCTTACGGGCAGCCCTATCGCATATCTCTGGAACTGGAGCTGCCCGAGTCTCCTGTGAATGAGCAACTGGGCATGTTCATGGTCAAGATGTCCTGTTACACCAGGGGCGGCGGGACCGTGTCGTCGGTCGGACGCTCTACCATGCTGCACTACCGCTCCAGTCTTCTGCAGACCATGAGCACTTTCCTCTTCTCTCCTCTCCTCCTGACCGGGATGGCTGAGCAGAAGCAGCTCATCGAGGTGGAGCTCTTCTCCGCGTACAAGACCAACAGCTATCAGCCCACCGTCGGCGCGGTGGTGGAGATCCAGTCCAAACGGGTTCAGATCTACTCCTCCCAGCTCCGCATCCACGCTTATTTCACCGGCGTGCGCTACATCCTCTACAACTTCCCCCTGACCTCGGCCGTGATTGGCATCGCCACCAACTTCGCCTTCCTCGGCGTCATTGTGCTTTTCAGCTACCTGCAGTTCATATGGGGTGGGCTGTGGCCCCCAGACCAGGTCCGGGTCAAAGTCATGATGGGAGACAACACGCGCATGCAGCGGAGGAAAGAGGAGGTCAGGAAGCGCATGGAGAAGGAGAGCTCCCAAAAGGAGCTCGACACTCCGAGAGTCATTGGACCCGCGACTGATGCGGCCGATTACCCGGCGAATGACACGGTGGGGGCGCGGTCGTCAAAAGCGTCCTTTGTGGAAGTAAATGCCAGCGAGCCCGATGATCCTGATGCCGAAACGGAGGCGTCTCATGATTCGCCGGCGCCAGAGGGGGAAGAGCAGACGCTCCGACAAAGATGTGTCCCTGGGAAGGGTCTTTAGGTTCACGTGCGCTCCGCTTCAGATAGCTGCCCATCCGTCTTAACGCTAGCAGCCACTATGAGAGGTCAAATACAAGGTCGATGGGGGCAGGTATTGTTTTAACTCCACTACTAACACCCCTTTGTTCAAATGTTTCACTCGCTGTGATGTTGAGTGTTTTGTGTCAGTCAGTCTCCATCACTTCCACAGCAGCCTGACGTGCAGTTCCGGTCACAAGGTCACATGACTTGCGGTTTTATGACATTGAGCGCATGCACTTGAGGTTACAAATGCAAGTCAGTACAAGTGAACGCTACACGCCTGGCGCTTCCTGGGCGCTTCCTGGGCGCTTCCTGGGCGCTTCCTGGGCGCTTCCTGGGCGCTTCCTGGGCGTTGGTATCGCTAATAGCTTCTGTATTCTAAATGAATGTGTTGCACGTGTCGTCCTGCTCATTGACCAGTTCTGTCTGCTAAAGCGTAGTTTAGCGTTAGCCTTTGTTAAAGAATCCGCTGGGCTTCATTCAGCTGACGAATACCCTATTTATTGTTCCGCAGAAAAGAGCAAATGTTTTAGATGCATATTTTAAGTTGTACTGTATGTTTGTTGGTGCATGGGAGAACAGCAGATGTTTATTTGAGGTAGAGGTAACAGGTCATAGGTTCACTCCTTGTGGTCAAGCTCAGGTCTAAGCAGGTTTATTTAAAAGTTATGGTACCAAAGATAGTCTTACACGTTTGCTCAAAAGTATAATAAGTAATATAAGCTCTGTACTTGTATGAAAATACATTTTATGTATTGTCACTGAATAAAAAACAACACATAATGCTGCAATACTCGACTGTGTCAGTTTAGACTGATGGATGGATGGATGGATGGACTGATGGATGGACTGATGGATGGATGGATGGATGGATGTTGGGATGGATGGTTGAATGGGTGGATGGATGGATGTATGGGTGGAAGGATGGATGGATGATGGATGGATGGATGGATGATGGATGGATGGGTGGAAGGATGGATGGATGGATGATGGATGGATGGGTGGAAGGATGGATGGATGGATGATGGAATGTTGGGATGGATGGATGGATGATGGATGTTGGGATGGATGGTTGAATGGGTGGATGGATGGATGTATGGGTGGAAGGATGGATGGATGATGGATGGATGGGTGGAAGGATGGATGGATGATGGATGGATGGGTGGAAGGATGGATGATGATGGATGGATGGGTGGAAGGATGGATGGATGATGGATGGATGGGTGGATGGATGATGGATGGATGGGTGGAAGGATGGATGGATGGATGATGGATGGATGGGTGGATGTTGGGATGGATGGTTGAATGGGTGGATGGCCTTTAATAGGAGGAGAGCTGAACAAGACCGCAGGTCCTTAAACTGCCCTATTTGGTGCAGACTCCCATCTCCGACCCAGAGATCCCACTCCACCCTTCCCCGGAGCCATGAACTCGGACTTGGAGGTGCCGAATGTCATCTGAGCCTCTTGACAGAGGCTGACGCCAGCTTCACGGGGTGCGAAGCGCCTGAATTAGGGGGTGCGGTACCCCGTCCTGCCGCAGGATTCCTTGAGCAACACTCCAGTTTGCTCCACAGTCTGCTCGTCTTCCTCGTCATCGTCACGTTACAGAAAACCCGTTAACAATCTTCCATAGCCACTTTTAATAAGGTTAATTTGACATCCGTATTAGCCAATATAGTACAACAGCGAGTGAAAATAAACAAGTTGGTGTCGCGGTGTTCCCATGCAAGCGGAGGAGCGGAATGGGTGCTGGACAGGAAGTGTTTTCTGCCAATCAAGTCTGTTGCTTGTCTGGTGGAAAAATGACGTTCACAATTTGAATCATCTTCATTGGTATTTGAGTTCATTTGGTCATTTGTATGCTGGACAATGCTTCATTTAGCCAAAATAGCTTCAATGTAGCCACCAAGAGGTCGTATTCATCCAGGAACCAGCAGGCTTTATTCGTATATCAGCGAGGAAGGACTATGGTTGCTTACCGCCGTCATCGGGATCAGCCAAAGTTCCGCTTCGCCATTCTCATGGAATGATAAACACTTTGAGGTTGAACTTATAAACACCAAATCTAAAGCACTTATATGAATATGGCGTATGAGGAATCCAAAACAGATCATAAGGCCATAACTAATCACCACACATAGCCATTTACAAATACTTGAGTGTATCAAACCTTATACTGCATTATACAATAATATGGTGTATAATGGTGTATTCTATATATCCATACAAACACCAGAACCAACCTAAATATGGCGGCTAGCCGTATGGTCAAACAGCCAGCATGGTTTCCATCCAGGAAGCTGATGCAGTTCTCCTCACCGGACACCCACTTTGCCTGAAGTGACCCACTCAAGTGGCATCCTGTACTGTGGGGCCCCCCCACGGCCCAATGTCACTTCCTTGACCTCAAAGGGTGACTTCCTCCTCTGGGTCAACCTCCGCAACCTTGGCTGTGGACTCAGCGGCCGCCTTTGAGCCTTCGTCTTCTTGCTCGTCATCTGAGCAGTCCGCCCAGCGGCCGACCCTCCGGACCCCGGCGGCCACCACGGGGGCATTGACACAGGGGTTGTGGTCGTAGATGACCACTTTCAGCCCCTGCAGGTGGGACAGGCCTGGGAAACGCTGGATCCTGTTGCGGTCCACATCAATGACAGCCAGGAAGTGCATCTCCAGCAACACCGGAGGGAACTCCGCCAGCTCGTTCCCGGCCAGCCAGATACTTCTCAGCTCTCCCAGCCTTCCAAGTTCATCAGGAACGCTGCGGATCTGGTTGTAGCCAAGGTGCAGGGTTTTGAGGTTGGGGAGCTCGCACACCACATGCGGGAAGACAGTGAAGCAGTTGGTCTCCAGCCACAGCGTGTTCAGTTCCTTCAGCTCCCCGAGCTCCTTGGGGAGGTGGTACAGTCTGTTGTTCCCCAAGTAGAGGATGCTGAGCTGGGGGAGTCTGCAGACAGCCGCAGGTAGCTCCTCAAAGCAATTGAAGTCCAGGGCCAGCAGCTGAAGCTTCCTCAGGCGGTGCAGTTCCTCCGGCAAGCTGCTGAGGTTGTTGTCGCTCAGGTAGAGCTTGACCAGCTCGTCAAAAAGACAGGCGGCCACGGGCAGCTGTCTCAGCTGGTGGCTGCTCAGGTCCAGGGTCCGATCCAGAGGCATCTCCTTCAGGTCTCCCACCAGGAAGCGTTGGCAGCGCTGTGACGGAATGAAGGCGATGACGCCACGCATGGCGTTGCCCATTTTGCCCGCCTGCCGCCAGACACGAGCGACCCTTCGCTGGAGTTTGGTTGGAGATGGTCGGGCATTCTCAAGTGGATTTCACGGGGTTCCATTTAAGCTCCTCATGCATGCTGGAGAGCTTAGCGTGAAATCAGGCTGTTAGAGTTCTCTGATCCTTCACGGGATAAAGGACGCGCTGGTGAGCCACGGAGCAACAATGGGAACAATCATCATTAAAGTAGAAATCACCAACTCCCCAGCGACGTGTTTATCCAGTATAATGAGCTGAAAGACATCCTGTTCCCAGGTCAGATGTTCCCCAGGGAACTCCTCGCTGGCTCTGAGCTTTGCCCCGACTTTCACGGCAACCACTAACAGCTCTCCCCTCCCCTTTGAGCCACATGACTCCCCCTTCTTCTTCCCTGGGATGGCAGAGGTGGGATGGGGGGAGGGAGGGAGGGAGGGAGGGGTGGCGTGCCTGGATGAGCATAGGAGGTGTGAACCGTAAACGTCCGCCATCATCATTTCATGTGGACCTTTGAAGGGGAAGGCTATGATGGAAGATATTACTTTCCCCACTATATAGTACGTACACCAGAGGACTTCTTTTAGATATACGGTATATACGCTTGAATATATATTTCAACTCTACGTATATACTAAATATTTCAACTCATCATTTCCCTCATAATATCACAGGTCAATTCTTGTAAAATTGCATCTTCTTCAGTGAAGTTTTGGCTTTTTTTCTTTTAAAGTCAGAGCTGCTTTCTCCATTTCTGCTCTTGTTTTATTTCCAACCAGTTCAACATTCGCCTTGTCAATCTCCTTTTGGTAGTACTATCGCTTTATTCCATAGTATTTTGACTTTATTCTAGTAATGTCACAACTTTTTCCCCACCCAAATTATTCCAAAAATGTTTTTTTCCAAAAACAGTTTTCATAATATTCTGAAAAAGTATTTTGTAATATTACATTAAAAAATTACATTTTTCTTTAATATTTCAAACGTATGCTACTAAATGTTATTTTTCATCATAACACTACTAAATTATTCTGATAATATTATGACATTTTTCCCTTCATATTTAGATTTTATACAGTAAAATTACTGCTAATTTTCCATTTTTACTGTTGTTTTTATTGTATATTTCTTATTTTGTATACATAGTTATATGTTGATTTGCTAAATGATATTTGAAGAATGTACCATGGGCCAATTAAAAAAAAGATGTGGGCTGCAAATGGCCCTCAGGGTGCATTTTGGACACTCCTGGTATGTACTGTGTTGAGTAAGACGGATGTAAAGGTGACTATAGGGGTGTTATTTTATGACTAGATGGCTCTAATAATGTTAACATACATAATCATGCTTATAAGCCACAAAATTGACTGTAAATAGTCCTAGAATAAGTCCAACTGTTTCCTTCCCAAGGATAGTATTTGAATGAGTGGCCTGAAGAGTTCTAATCACATTTAAAAACACTGTGATTGAAAATGACTCCATTTTGAATTGTGTTAGCTCCAAGAAGCTTTATGCCACACGTCTATGGTGTGCTTGCTATCTTGCATACCATTGCAGGAATGGGAATGCCATGGTCCTTATCAGAAGAGGCACTGGTCTTTGTTCGCCGTCACATTTTTTTAGCACGTCCTCTTCCGTCTCCATCCACTTACAGACTGGAAGCCTCGGACAGAAAAAAAGCACACAATGTGATTAACATGGTGGGGATTTATCCAAGTTATCATTACCAAGTAGATAATGTCAAGTCAGGTTTATTTATATAGAAGGGCCTCAACCAGAACAACAATGGACAATCGATGACAACAACATCCGCTGACCTGAGCCCAGCAACCCGGCAAGGAAAAACCTTGGAAAGAGACTGTAACATTGTGCCAGTATCTTCATTAGTGAACATTCACCCCACAGCAGATCTGACTGGGTCACAGCATCAGTTCCACTTGCACTTAGGATTACTTTCAATCTTCCTCTCTGCTGTTCCAAAGATGCTGAAGATGAATTGGCATTGGCGTTTGCATCAGGTCCAGTAAAAAATTCCAGACATTTTGTAAAAATTGTACTAAATTTGGTGGATGCGTCAGTCTTGACAGGACATACAAAAAAGTCTCAAGAACCCGTGTTCCAAAACAAACACTATGTTGGCCATTTTGGTTTGGACCAGCCATTCTTGGCCCAAATCATATTTTAGTCATAAAAGTTTTTAAAGGTTTTAATAACCTCCTCCAAATGAGCCCAAATGAAACCATGGGCACTAGACAGAAGCCAGGCATTTGAGCCAATGACATCGGGTGTGGGCAGGCATGCTCCATCTGACCATTATAAAAGATAGACCTTCTGAATTTGCCTTTTGAAACAAGAAATGAATGAAAATAAAAGTTCACAGAAGTTGACTCCATACGGCGGGCGAGGGTCCATTCACTGACATTGATATGAATTTACCAATATGTCTATAACTGGTTCTTTGAACTCTGTTTCTGTGCCTCACCAACTCAATTTAGTGTAAACAAGAATAAATGCATTAACTAAAAGTACAAATGACAATTAATACGCATATTTTAAAAATATATGTAATTTAAGTGGCAGCCTTATGTGAGTTTTGCGTGTCTGCTCGGGGGCCGAACAGCAGCCAATAGGAATGACGCATACTGGTCGGGGTTTGTGTACGGAAGTAGTCTGCAGGTTGTAAGGTCAAAGGGTAAAGGCTATTCCTTCTTCGCTTGAGAACACAGCCATCTTGGATTTAACGAAGTCAAGTGAAATTGATGCGGTGAGGATCATTTTACTCGTTCAAACTCGTTTTCAAACCAACGCGCCTCACGATTCCTTTAAATGAATGACGGATTATCCCCGCCGTGCCCCCCCCCCCCCCGTCCCCCGCATTTTATATGCCTCGGCTCCTTAGCACTAGCAGTTAGCTTCATCTGATAGTCGCCTCTTCTCTGGTTGCTGCTGCCTGCAAACGGAGCGTAAATCGAGCCGATAAAGAGGCAACCGTGTGGGAGTATGTCTGTTGCTACGGCCCGGAACACAACTCTTTGGGTTTGGTAAAGAGCTCAAAGGACCCAAGGAAGCTGGTATTTGCCTAAAGGGTCCTTCGCTATCGACATGTAGCTAGTGATGCTAACGCTAAACACAAGCAGCTAGCCTGCTTAACTGCATCTACTGCACACACTGGCTGGATGGTCCACACTTCATTCTACCCAAATCCTTGACAGTGTTAGTCGGACTTATGACGAGGAAGTGTGTGTCCCCTCTTAGTCTGCATGAAGTGAAAGATGTAGTCCAACAGCTGGCTGATGTTCCTAAAATACTTGCCCTCCCTTTCTGCAGGTGACAAAAGGCATGTTTGGTTCCAGAAAGAAATTTGCAGAGTTTGTGGAGGTCGTGGACATCGACTTTCCCGACGAGAACATGTACTACAACCAGCCGTCGATGTTCCCACATCGGTCGGACAAAGACGTGAGTTCCATCGTCCCGAACCGGGATTCATCTGCAGACCTTATGTCCTCGTTTCTCTCGTCAGATGCTGTCGTCTCCTTCGCCATCTTCATCGTCGGGGCAGCTGTCGCAGCTTGGCGCCAGTTTGTACGGTCCACAAAGTGAGTGATGGAGTGGTAGATTTCCAAAAGCCTTCCCGAGCGCGAGCTGGTTATTCTATGGCGCCGTAACTCCCAAGCAGGAGCTGAAAGTGTCATTTTGCCAAGAAAAATGTTTCCACATTTGCCTGACCGTGTTCCTCTTTGCTCCTACAGGTGCACTGGGCTTTTCGGTAAGAGGCATGGGAAACAGCACGCCTCAGCTAAACCGAAATTTAACACAGAGCACCCAGCTACAGAGTCACATCACCCCCACTACGGGTGTCCCGACCATGTCCCTCCATACGCCTCCATCCCCAAGCAGGTGCAAGGCTCGTGACGCTGGAGAACACCTGGAACAAAGCGTGTGGTTGGTAGACGTACGCTCTTACGCGTCATCTCCACCTCTCCGCAGGGGGGCTTTGCCCATGAACACCAGGAACATGCTGAACCACTCTCAGGTCGGTCAAGGCCTCGGGATGAGCAACAGGACCAATAGCATGAGCAGCTCGGGTCTCAGCAGCCCCAGCCGAAGCTCCCCCAGCATCATCTGTATGCCCAAGCAGCAACCAGCACGTCAGGCCTTCACTGTTAACAGGTGGGTGGATGCAGCGGGACGCGTCACAGCTCACGCTGACTCCGTGCGTCAGTCTTCTCTGTCCATCACAGTTAGCAGGAAAGCCATGTTGCACGTATGTCTAATCCAGTATCTTTTGGTTTTAGCATGTCTGGATTTGGAATGAACCGCAACCAGGCGTTTGGAATGAACAACTCGTTATCAAGCAATATCTTCAATGGAACAGGTTAGAATGTTAAGCCTCCTTGGGGGGGGGGTCTGACTGGGTTTTTCGAAATACATTCATTAACATTTGCTGTGTATGTTTATGTTTGTCTAAATAAAAAATTATAAGATAAAAAAAACAAGCACCTTCCGGCCCATTTGGCGTCACTCGGGCAAACTTCCTGTATTTTGGTAAGTCTGGCTGTCAAAATAAAAGCCAGAAAAGAATGGTAACAGAAAAGCATCTCACCCACATTCAACCCTTGTTCTTCCGTTCCCACGGACTTTGATCAGTGCTCGATTGCACAGGCACGCATCGTAGCGGGAGCGTTGGTCCCTAGGTGTCAGTCATGTCTCTGTAATGTTGATTGAGAGACAAACGCCTGTTATTATCTCTCGGCAGGCACAATAATCCCTACTAAAGATTCTTAATAAAAACACACACTGTCTAGATAACACATTTATAGCAACACACACAAGCATAAGTCTTTTATGTCTAAAATATTACTATGTCTTAAATTTACACTTATGTCTACTAGATTTGGGAAAAGCTGTGTTTAGGTGACTATAGGGGTGTTATTTCCTGTCCAGAGGGCTCTAATAACCTTACAAACCGTATGTAGAAAGCCATAACCTGTATTTGGAAGGTTTTCTATGCTCTATAACGTTTATTGAATTTATCAATAAGGATCTCTATCTCTACTTTGCAGAGATTGACTTATCATGGTTGGATGTGGAAGCATATAGGATGCTTTGTCACTGCTATGTCATCATGGTGGAGCTTTAGCTGCTTGTAAGGCCACCGTACACCTCTTTTCTATGCTCCTCTGGTAGAACCAGGGCAGCGGAGCTAACTTTCCCTGGTCCAGTGTCGTGACCCCTTGAGTAAAATGGCAGTGTTTGTTTGTGGTGCAGCTTAATTTAAAAAACAAAAACGTTGTCATGACTTGTAAATGAGCTAGCATGTTGGTGCCAATGAAGATCCTTTTGGATGTTGTATGTTGTCATTCTTGTGCTTGCTCTAGATGGCAGTGAAAACTTAGCGGGGCTGGATCTGTCGGACTTCCCCGCATTAGCAGACCGGAGCCGGAGGGAAGGGACCGGAAACCCGACGCCGGTGCTCAACCCGCTGGCCGGAAGGGCTCCCTACGGTGGGTCCACTTTAGGCTCTTAGCACAAAGGCACCAATGGCGGCTTTGTACTGGACTGTTTTTATGACACGTACCGTTGGTCTGACTTTGTGCCCTCCACCACCAAACAAGTTGGCATGGTGACAAAACCATCAACGGAACAGACGCAAGATTTCTCCATCCACAACGAGGACTTCCCCGCGCTGCCCGGCCCAAACTACAAGGACCCCTCGTTGAACAGCGATGACAACAAAACGGTAAATGTAGGTGTCGCTGCTCAACACGGGACGGTTTGGCAAACCCTCAATGACCTCGCTTCCGTTCAGAACGTGAACTCCACAAGCAAGAGCACATCCAACGCAGATGGACCCAAGTTCCCCGGAGACAAGGTGGCCTCGGCCCAGAACAACAATCAGAAGAAAGGGATCCAGGTGTTGCCCGATGGTGAGCGCTCCCAGCTAATCGTATCCGTCCTGATTGTTGTCCACGCTGCGCGGAACTGCTTTATTTTGTTTCTCATCACAACATAAAAAAATCATTTTTTCTTTGCTATTTCCACTCTGTTATGAAAGTGATATCCTTGAAGTAATAATGGAGGTGGAAGTTGTGCCAGGAAAGGTTTTAGTCTGGCGTTATGTCCGCTCTGCGATGGGAAGCGTAACGTGAATGTCGCATTCTTTCCTGTCCGTGCGGCTGCAGGCCGGGTGACCAACATTCCGTCGGGAATGGTAACGGACCAGTTTGGCATGATTGGCCTTTTGACGTTTATACGCGCAGCAGAGACCGATCCAGGGATGGTCCACCTGGCGCTCGGCAGCGACCTCACCACGCTGGGACTCAATTTAAATTCACCCGAGTATGACTCCCAACAAACACTATTTCAGCGCCAATGGGACGTTTTCACGTCTACTGACCTCTTGGCTTCCTCTCCTGGCAGAAACCTTTACCCCAAGTTTGCGTCTCCTTGGGCCTCAGCACCTTGTCGGCCACAGGATATCGGTAAGCTCTTTGGACGATGTACACCTGGAAATATGAATACAAAATATTACTGACTCGCTTCTCCTGCCGTGTTTCTTCAGACTTCCACGTTCCATCGGAGTACTTAACCAACATCCACATCAGGGACAAGGTAATTGGACAGAATACAATGGAACACACAAGAAATAGACACACAAGAAAGTTGAAATATTTGGAAAATTAAAAAAAACCCAGAAATGGACAAAACGGCTTGGGTTTAACGAGAATAATGTGTACCTATTTCACAAAGCTAAATATTAGGGATGTCTGATAATTATTGGTACCGCTAATTACCCATCTCATCGGTTGATATCCGTATCAGATTTTGTGCCAGATCAGGGTTAGGATTAGAACACTTGTTCATCCCACCACAGGACATACGTCAGTTAGCCACGTCGGTCTGGGACATCCCTAGTAGAGATAGAATTAGCAGCATATCTACAGACTTCTAAGATGAGGTGCGATGAGACGCTGAACCACCCACACGGTGTTTCAGTGGGACCGTAGCGGTTATGAGGTCTTAGTCCTGCCCTGAAGCTGTACCCCTGCTGTCTACCTCCAGCTGGCTGCCATTAAACTGGCCCGATACGGCGAAGACCTGTTGTTCTACTTGTACTACATGAACGGCGGCGACTTGCTGCAGCTTCTGGCGGCCGTAGAGCTGTGAGTTACTCGCTTTTGACTTCTTCACTCCCTTTTGAAAAGAAAAAAGTCAAGGCTTTCTTCAAACGCGTTCTCTTCCAGCTTTAACCGGGACTGGCGGTACCACAAAGAGGAGCGGGTTTGGATCACGCGGGCGCCTGGCATGGAGCCGACACTGAAGACCAACACCTACGAGAGAGGAACCTACTACTTTTTTGATTGTCTTAACTGGAGGAAAGTGGCCAAGGTGGGAGTCCAGCCGCCATCTTTTCTGGTAAACGGCAGCGGCGCCGCTAATGTTGTCCAAATTGTTTGTGCGCGTTGAAGGAATTCCATCTGGAGTACGACAAGCTGGAAGAGAGGCCTCACGTGCCCACGACGTTCAACTACAACCCAGCCCAGCAGGCCTTCTAAGGCCCCACCGGGTCCACGAGGCTACAGCCGCACACGATGCTGTTGTCCAGGGAGGGCGCTGGTTTTTATTCCTGGAGGATTGTCTGTTTGACTGCAAGGGGGGGGGGGTCTGGCATCTGGCATCTGGCATCTGGCATCAGAACTGCCTTCCTTTTCCAAAACTTCATGCTGCCCAGAGCACCAACACTTGTTCTGTTTTTATTCTGTTCGTTTCTCTTTGTTTTGAGCAGGGTCCGTGTTATGTTTACGTCTCGCTGAGTCGGAAGCCTGAGTTTTCCCGGGGACCCTCGAATGTAACACCAGAAACAAGGGCAGGGCAAAGTTAACATCCTCGGACTCAAGTGAAACCGTGAAAGAAATGAAATGCAATGTTTATTGTTGCACTATATTTAGTAATAAAAGAACACAACATTTGTTTGTGCTTTTTTTTTTTTTAATGCCAATACTCCCTGAAGTTTTTTTCTTCTATATTTCTATTGGAAGTTGCAACTCCTCCCCCCCCCGTTCTTCTTTTATTCCAGCACCAACTACCTGTATGTTCTCTTCTATTTCCTGCCCTTTGTCCTTTTGTGTGTCTGTTCCACTGAGCGCCGCTTGGGTGTCCACTGAGACGGACCAATCCTCTTGGAGGCTCAACACCTCAACGTTGCTGTAGAGCAAACAAAAACACTTTCCAGTCTTTGTTACAATTTTCTAAAAATTCTGTATATTTTGTTTCTTGACATCACATGGCTAAATGTCATTTTGAATGTGTATACTGTATATGATTGCAATATATATATAGATATATATATGTGTATACAGTATGACATCTATTTTGGAAGAAACTTTGCCTTGTACCTCATTTTGGAGGTAAGCATGTGAATATGTGAAAGCAACATCTGAATACGTTACAGGGATCTCCTAATTCTCAGCAACAAGAAAATGTTTTACTCACGCAGAATTTCATAGGAAAACTTTGTGGAGGAAAAAAGCGCGAGTGTGTCTTGTATTTCTTGAGGTTTCATCTTTGTATTAAAGCAGAAAAGGCTTTCCTGCGTCACAAAGTCATCTCAAGAGTTTGCTTCATTCTTTTTCTCCACCACTCAGAAGATCATATTCTTTCAAAGTGCAACTTTTATTGGTTTTGTATCCCATGGAATGTCATTTTCAGCAACACGGCCTCAAACGTATCGTTCCTATCAATAAGATATAAAATTACAAAAGGTTTTAAAATGTAATGTTGTGAAAAATAATGTCTTGAAGGCAGGTTAGTCGTCTACATTACTGCGGCTACAGTCCATCTAGAGTTTAGAAATGTGTGTAAACATTGTGGTAAAACGACACTAATGGTGAGCGTACACGTACAGCAGGTAAACTTTACAGTGCAGCAGCAAGAGTAGAACAGCGCTACAACCCAAGGCTGGGAACAATCATGTTCTATGTGTGTTCTATGTGCATGTAATAGTAACTTGGATAATATGAAGAATAATATGTGCATGTAACAGTAACTTGGATAATATGAAGAATAATATGAAGAATGTAATTACATGATATTAACTTGGATAATATGAAGCAAGCTTATTAAATGTGAGTACATGATATATACAGTTTTATTCCAACACTACAATAACATTACAACCAAGGCATGCAGTCACTACAGTGGAACCTTGGTTAACGTCTGCCCTGGTTAGAGGCTTTTAGGCTGTTGACGATGAAAATGCATGTCACAATTTTACGGCAATACGGCCCGTGTCTTGTGTTATTATTACAATTGCAAAAAATACAAGTGTGTTTTTAATGTATATTTTAAATCGAAAAACATATTTCGCTTCTAGCAAATTAGTCAACTTGACCAAGTTATAAATTGGCAACTAGAATGTATGCTAGCCAGTATAAAATATAACCAGCGGTGGACTCACATAACTTGTCTTTGGTTTTAAATGCACTAATCCATTCTAAATGCAAGTCAATGACAAATGACAGAAATAAATGACTTTTACGGTTCCTTTTTTCCCCACTGAGGGACGAATAAAGGCATATCTTAATCTTTTTACTTAATTGAAGACGGAAGTCAGCGCCATTGTTCCTAAAGACAAGACGTGGCAGCGCGACCACGCTGACTTGCTTTGTTAGGAGTTAATTAGATTATTCTCTTAAGTTAATTCAGTTTAACAGTGCCTTCGTCCTACTTCTCAAAGTGCTTGTACTTGAAACTTTCTGTGGCTCCATTTTGGGCAGCCTCTCGTTTTCGCGGCTAATTGCTAAGTTCCTGGAAGTAGGATTCAAACGGGATATTTTCGTAGCGAGAGCATAGAAAATGTTGTTTGTGGCTTTCTAAATACGATTTTTAACATTATTGGAGCACTGCAGACTTTACGCTCCTAATATTCTTCTTTTCCACCACATTGCTAAACCGAAGGCTACGTGGACAGACAGCCGCTGCTAGCATAGCAAGCTAACGAGCTAACAAGTTAGCTTCTCCAATTAAACATATAAAAGTGTTTCAAATGGTGAGGGAAAGTAGTACAAAGAAGCCAAAACCTACCACTTCCAAACGGAATCACATCGGCAATTCCATGGCTGACTACATGCGGTGTGGAAGTAATGCAAGTAATCATGTCATCAAAGGAACACGACTGATGCCTGGTGACCGTGGAATACCGTGTATATATCGTGGAATACCGTGTATACCGTCCATCTACCAGTTTACTATGCTGGAGCCTACTGTGTATACCTTGTCTTTCAGTATTGTTTTTACTTGGAGGCCATAGTCAACCATGAAACAGCCATCATTTATTCATTTTTGAAAAACCCACTATAGTGGGGGGCCAATGTGCAAACCATGATGGGCGACTGAATGTCCATCCATCATTTATATGTATTCATATGCATTTAGAATAGCTTTTTTCATGTCAAACTATCAAAATGTGTTTTGTGTTACCACGTTTGGCTTTACGGAACGGATTCACTGTATCGACTTTGGTTAGTGTACGTTTCGGTTAGAACCGGAACTTGGGGAACAAATGATTGATGCTAACCGGGGTTCCACTCTACTTGGCTCTTTTGTGCTTCAGGTGCAATCTGAAAGATGGTCATCACATCCACATCCCAACACTTGGTGCTGTAGGTCTTAATGACTACACATTCTTGGATGAAGACAGGAAAAGTCACATGATGTGGTTAGTAATGGACATAAAAATAGACCAAAGGTGTCCAATCTCTGGTTCCTTAGTCCAGGTTGCAGTCAGACGTGTCGCTGCTTCTAAGCTTGCCTGCTGCCGAGGGTCATTTTGATGCAGAATCTGCCGGGCTGGAGCCGTCAGGAGAACCTCCAGGTTTAGAAGCGTCTTCTATTGGGGGACATGGCACAGACCTCAGTCAGTCATCCATCCATCCATCCGTCCGTCCGTCCATCCATCCATCCATCCGTCCTGCCCACAACACAATGAATGCCAAAGCAGCCACTGTTGGCTCCCTACTGGCTATCCTAGAAGTATTTCATTCACTCATATTCATATTTTATCTCCAAATTCTCCCATCACATGCTGGATATTGATATTTCTTAACTTAGCACAATTGAACAGGAATATCAGATGAGCTCACATTAGTGCTTGCGAGTAGCACCCTCTTGTGGTAAACACCTGTAATAGCAGCTGATCTTGACAATAAACCCAGGCAATACAACAGGCTTAGCGTGACTTACATTAACCTGAGGCGTTGCTAGGGTGAGAGGTAGGGTGAGAGGTAGGGTGAGCGGTAGGGTGAGCGGTAGGGTGAGCGGTAGGGTGAGAGGTAGGGTGAGAGGCATGCCCCCTGGTGTCCACGGCAAGGTACTGTACCTTCATCTTTCTTCTCCTGGGTTTCCTCGGCTGCGGTTTTGTCGGCTCTGAAGAAAATGCGAGCGCTGCTTAAGGAGAAGTGGAGCAGCTCAAACTCCTGATGGAAGACGGAAGATTGCACGGCCATGATCCATTGTGCTTTTCAGCAAGGCACGAAGAAGAAGCCCTTTTGTACCTGAAGGTAGAGATCCAGTCTTTTCTGCGTGAGGTTCATTGTCTGCAGTAACTTCTGATCCTGGCTGGCAGAGTGGAGGTGCTGCTCCTTCACCACGGCGTTCATCTCCTTCTTGTACTTCTCTCGGACCGACTGGAACCAGTGCAGGGAGTCAAACTCCAGGTATTGGTCCAGCAGCTTGAGAATGTACGCCACGCCTGGAGTGGGGGAGGCAAAAAGAGAGAAGATGAAGTGTGGAGCAGCCACGCTGGTGTAGATGATTGATCGGCGATGAAGATGCTTGCCCATAGCAAATCCGTCGTCGGTGAAAGCAGCTCCCGTCTTGTTCTTCTTGTTCAGCTTCTCCTTGCAGCTGATGGAATGTTCCACGAAATTCACCGTCTACAAAGGACAAATGGATCCATACGGTACATGCAGGATATGTTTTGTTCACATAAGATGTGCTCATCGTATCTACTCGGCTGGACATGTCCTTTCTCCACTCCTATCACACCTTTACACTGGTTTTAGCCAATATCGTAGCTATGATACATACAGGAAGTGGCGCCATTGGCTACAGGCTGTGTTTTTATGAGGGAACACCTGACCATACAATGTCTGGCTGAAAAAGATGATTTCAAAGAAAATGTCTCGGTACTGACCAGCGGGGGTACAATCATGTAGAAGTTCCTCAGGTGCATATTCTTTGCACTTCGAAACTCGGGTGCAAACACCGCCACCAGCATCTTGAAATATTCGGTCCCCTCTGCAGAGTTGCTGGTCAGATCTTCCAGCACTGAATCCAGGACTCTATCCCACAAACACACCTCATGAGGCTTCCAGTGGGGTCGTCCAGTTGGGGGCCACCTTAACCCGGGGTGTCCTTACCCGGCGGCTTTCCGCGTTTCCTCCGACAGCCCCTCCTCTTTGACCAGCTCCTCAAAGTTGACAATGTCCTCCAAGTCCGGGACAAACCTACAAAAGCATGACGTCATTAGCAACACATTTGGAGAGGATGAGCTCCATTTTAGATCTCCACAGTACGTGCTACGCCTTTTACCTGATGGCGCTGCTGCAGCAGTGGAGGCCTCCGGAGCGGATCATGCGTACGTAACCCATGGCATTGCCTGCATCCAAGACCAAGCCAAACTTAGAATGGAATTCTCGGAGATGATCTCCGTTAATCCGGCAGAGGGCGCCGTTTCCCCTTTTGTCCAACACTACAAGACTATTCAGTCCGCATGAGATCATTTGGGGCACAAACCATTGGATCACATCAAATCTGACCGGCAAAAAATGGGCCACATAAACTTATTGCAAAGCTATAATGCATTTGGAATGAATTATGCACAAAACTATAAAACTATAGTAGATTACAGTGGTGAACTATAGCCCGTTTAAGTGGGTACCATTCCAAGATTCGTGAAATGAATATGAGTATTGTCGAAGGTGGAGCACAAAAAACGTCTTTACGGCTTTCTAAATACGCTTTTTAACATGATTAGAGATTAAATAACACCCCTATAGTCACATGTACACTCACATTAGCCAATATAGAAGACGTATTGAGAGTAAATATGACATTTAAGACGTAAATGAGACTTGTGCTCGTGTGTTTGGCAATAAATGTGCTCCTGGCGGGTGGACAGGAAGTGATGTCAGAGGCTCAGATTTGACTTTTACCTTGGCATGGGTTACGGCTGCAATAGTAGGCCATGTTAGGATGACCATTGCTGTTCAGCCCATCAAGTCTGGTGCTTGTGTGTCAGTCAGTGACCAGTGAGGAATACTAAGTAGGCCTTGTGTTTGTATTTCAGCGCCTCTGGTGTGAAGGTGTGTGCATCTCACCGATCTGACTGATGAGCTGTCTGAACTGGTCCAGGTAACTCTGGCCATCAGGAGTGATGCCCAGCTTCCTGATGCCTCGATTAAACTTTTCAGCACGCTCGAAAGGATACTACGATAAGGACATAAACGTAAGTTAAAAAAAACCTTCCATGATTTCTTCGGTCCCACCTTTTGGTCGGACTGGTCTTTAGTTTCTCGGAAGAAGCGGATGTCCTTGATGAGTCTGGATTTGATGTGCTCGTCGTACATGAACTGGCTAAAGATGTAGAACTTCTTACGCAGGAACTGGTAGGTGAAGTTGACCTGAAGGCGAGGCAGATCCCTCACGTCAGCAAAGCGCAAACAAAGAAGAACTTCAGCTGCAATGCGCTCACCGTGGTGTTCATGATGCCCGTGCCGTGGGTGCGGATGGAGTTGGCGATGTGCCGGATGTTGATGGTGTTCAAGTGCTTGTTGTTGCTTGCTTTCTCGATGAAGATCTGTGAAGAGAAACAGGATCGGATCACAACTCACGCTGCCGGGAGGAGGAAGGTGGAGGTCTTCAAGTCCAACCTGGTTGTTGAGGTTGTAGAGGTAGCGTGACACAAAAACATGGATGTTCCTCATGATCTCCAGCACATCCAAACCCTGGTGAGAACGCATCAGAACGTCAGGTGTAGCGTTTGTTGCTATGTGAAACCCAAACATTTTCATTTTTTCTTATTCTGTTTTTTTCCCATTTCTGCTGTCGAGTCCCGATTTCGACTTTCTTCTGGGAATGATTTTGCTCCACGATCGCGTGAACGCATCACAAGGACGTGTGTTGGGATGAAGACTGACCTGCTCCAGTGTCTGGCTCGGCAGGTGTGCTTCGGTCATGGTGAGGCCGTAACGCTGCGTGGCGAGGTTTCTCATCTCGCTGTACGTGGCCCAGTCATGAAGCGCCACGGTTGTTAGGTTGTAGAACGTTTTATCCAAGTAGTGCGTCACGTAGGCTGGTAAACACGGGACTTATTATTAGCAGAGTTAGCTTCGTTATCAGGGGAAGCAGCTCCCAACACTCCTTTGGGCGCACCTTTGATATGAATAAAGCGGTTGAAGAATCTGATGGGTTTGAGGGAGAAAAAGTGGGCCAAGTCCTTCATGCCGACTTTGAAAGGGTTCCTGTCGTCCAGCTTCAGGTGCGTGTGTACGGAGAGACGCAAGTCCTTCTCGATCTCCTTACACAGCTTGTCCAGCAGGTGCTGTCAATCAACACAAACAAGAAGAAGAGACACCACCGTGACGACACGGTTAACGTGCTGCAATCGGCCTCGACTCACCTGGTTGAAAACATCCATGATCTCCTTGTCGTAGCTCTCCAGGAGCTGGTCACGTGACTCCATGTGTTTGGCTTGCAGCATGGAGGGCACGCAGTCCCTCAGGGCGCTGAACATGTACTGCATGGACAAACCACATCCACAACAAGTGAGCCATGTTGGAGAACAGCAAGCTATGCGTTACGCGTTTTAAGTATTCAACACATTTTACACAACAAGTTGCTGCTCAGATCTATTGTACACTTGTACTTTGGTTTTAGAAGAAAATTCATGCCAAAAATGTCTGTTAGCATGCTAACAGCTGTCATGTTAGCATCGTTAACATGCTAAAATTAGCATGTTAGATTCCTTGTTATTTTCAAAAAGGTACAAATGTGTTTTCATGTTATGTGTTAGCATTGCAAGTATGCTAACATGGGTATGTTAGCATTTAATCCATTTTCATGTGTACAGATTTACACAAGACAAGTGATAATATGGTAGGTGTTAGCATGCTAACAGCTAGCATGGTAACATTAACATTAGCTTTTCTGCTATTTTCAAAGGTATAAACATACGTAATGTCTAATGATAGGTGTTCGCCTGCTAACTGTTATCATTTTAAGAGCTTTCATAGATATAAACTTATGTATACATGACATTTCCTGTTTTCATGCTACGTGTTAAATGCTAACTTTAGCATTCTACCACTTTCTCAGTAATTGCCTCACACAGACGCTATCATGCTGGGCTTTAGAATGAGAACAGTTAGCATGCTAGCTACAGCATTTCAGTCTGACGTCACCTCATCAGGGTTGGGGCGTGGCCAGTTTTCACATGCAATTTCTCCGAAGACAGTACACTCTAGTTATCCCGTATCATGGCTACTGTATTTACTGGGACTACAGTAAAGGACTACAGGAGTGTTGTTTCATTTCTAGGGCGCTCTGATTATGTTAGAAACTATATTTAGAAGGTTAATTCATAAATGAGGAATGAACTTGATGTCAAGGGTCTGGAACCACGTAGCCATGAGAAGCGCTTGGACCAGTATACAACTGTACGATGAAAGTGAAAGAAGCCAAGGTTCTCACGTGTATCCGTGCGGCGTCCACTGCATTCTCGTACACATCATCTAAGTAGATAGGAAACACTGCCCGATGCCAATAAAGGAAGCCGCAGTCGCACTGGAGCTTCATCCTGAGAAGCAAAGTGAAAGCAAGATGAACATGTACAAGTACAAGTACATGAAGTACACGTGAGACACCAAAGTTGCTGCGTGTGTTTAAAATGTCCTCACCTCTCACTCAGCTCGCTTATCAAGTCCAGCTTCTTCAGGACAAGCTGCAGGGGAAGCGACTCCTCATCTTTGAACGTTTTCTACAGGGAAACATCGTCAGCTTATGGTGGTTGTTCTAACACAGGGGTGCTCACACTTTTTCAGCATGCGAGCTACTTTTAAAATGACCGAGTCAAAATGATCTACCCACTACAAAAATGCAAAACATCTATTTATTTTCAAATGTATTGAGGATTATTTGTACGTACAATGTATGTTGATGTACCTTACATAACCAAATGAGCCAATATTGCAAAACACACATAATTAACTATTAACATTTTTTGTAATTACCTGAGTTTACTTTGATGACTTGCACTGAATTGAACCAGCCAGGGATGCATAGTCCGGACAGTAGCTGCTGATAGCCAGCCTCAAGCACACTTCCAAATGTTTATCAGTCATGGATAATATCCGTATCATAATATCCGTATAATATTCCATATCCGTATGGAAGTGATATGTTTTTTGCCTTTTTACTTGGTCCAGTTTTTGCCTTTTTACTTGGTCCAGCTCCTTCACTCATTTTAGTGACCATAAACTTTAGCGAGGGCTTAAAATCTGACGCAATTCGCCGACTAGCTTAGCACTTTGCATCGTTGTTTACGCATGAGCTGTGACCTAAAGGTCAAAATTCAGTTGTCATCTGACTGGTTGTCCTGTATGTCAATCAAGTAACGGGGATGGATGATAGGCTGACATCGTAAGTTCTGCTGCACTTAGAGACGTTGTTTGATTTGATTGGTCGCCCGAAGGGCAACATTCAGTTGTCATCTGAATGGCTGCCCTGTATGTCAATCAAGTGACGGCATTGATGCTGGGATGATATTTTTTTAATGTCACGCCGCGATCGACCAGCGATCGACCAGTACCACCTCCGCGATCGAACGGTAGCTCGCGATCGACTTAATGAGCACCCCTGTTCTAACATCTCGGCCAAGATACTAAAGACACGTTAGTCTCAGTGATTCCTTCACCAGGACTGTCTGGATTAGGCTAACTGTGTTCCCCTCGACACCAGTGATGTAAATATCCACGCTGTAAAAAGACGTGCCAACGGTAGCGCTTACCAACTGAGTCCCAACACAGAGAGCCAAAGAGACAACAAGGCGTCGCTCCTTCGTGCTGGGTCCGCTGAGCACGTTTTCGGCTAGCACCAAGGACGACAGCACATCCAGACGCTGCTCGCTGTACTTCTTGTCAGATATGACTCTTTTCTGGGGGAGAACACGTCAAATTGGGGAGGAATGAGGCAAAACAACACAAATAACATTAGCGTCTGATCTCGTTATGAAAAATTTCCAATTGAGGTGCATGAGGTGGAGATGGCGTTCAACCTTAATAACAGAGACGCAATCCGCATTTGTGTGCTACCTTTGCGACGCAGATGGCGTTGAGGGCCTGTGACTGCAGCTGCTGGGTGATGTGAGACACGGAATCTGCAACAACCATAGAGCGTCTATGAAACGTGTGCTCCACAGCCTGGGGGGGGGGGACAGTCACGTGATGTCTCGTTATTACATTCACCGCCTCAGACGGATCAAATGAACAGGTAAACACACCTTTAACAACTCCACCAGTCGACACAGAGCTTTCACGGACGTCTTGGTCATGGGCCGCTGCATGGACATGTGCATGTTCATGGTGGTCCTGATGATGGTGCCGATGCTGTATGCGTACAGGATACCCTTGGTGGGACAGAACACGACATGACAATGCTGAAGAAATTGCCCTTTGATGAGCAGCTTGTGTAATATTGCTAATTTACAATTTAATGTTAAGTTGGTCTTACCTGAACAAAAACATTACATCTGCTGTTGAGGTCTTCAGCCATCTTGTCCCCTTTTTGCTCCTTGCACAGGATGGACTCCATCTTCATCATCCACGACGTGACAAACACGTAGTAGGACTGAACGTCCCTGAAGACAAGCGTTACATTTTCACGTGTCCAAATCCCAACGACCTCACATCCCACATTACTAACTTGGTGAGGGTCTGAGCCCTTTGCTGCAAGAAGGCGTCTCGATGCGCTCTGATGGCCTGGACGCTCTTCTTGTCGATCTGTTTGGCAGCAGCGGGAACCTTGGCGAGCAGGAACTCATCAGGGAACCAGATGATGTTGGCAGTCAGAGTGACGGCTGGAACCTGAAGGAAAGACCCAGGAAGACAACAAATGCAACCTTTATTGCCGCTAAATGGTTCCAGACCTGATTGTGATGCGTGAATACACGCAAAGTAGGATTCTGCTTTTTTACATATGCAATATTTCCTTAGTCAGAACATAGAAAACCTGTTTGCATCCTTCAAAATACGGGTTTTAGAGCATTAGAGCCCTCTAGACATGACATAACACCCCTAAAGTCACTGTTGCATCTGCATTGCCCAACATAGTACACATTATACTAAACAAATTGCCATGTAAGACCCAAATAAGATTTGTGTGTTGCTCGTGGAGATGAGTGGGGAACAGGAAGTGGGACAGGAAGTGACGTCAGAAGCTTAGAGTTGAGTTTGAAGTTGCGTGGGTTACAGCAGAGATGACTGTGCCTGTTGTGAGATAATTATAATGTGCAATAAAAGCCTGTTGCTCCGGTCTGGTGCTTGTGTGTCAATAATATTATACCACAATCATGTAAAAAATACTACATATCTTGCCTTACCTTTGTGTTTTACCTCATATAGCTGCTTTTAGGTTGAAGATGCTTACTTTAGGCACAAATAGAAATATACTCCGGCTTAAATATGGATTGCAATAATAGACCGTATTCAACCACAAATCATTTATTCATTACTATGTTCTTGAAAAAGTGTGACAGAGTGAAAGTGAAATTGAAAGTACAGAATAGGTTTTGATAAAAATCCCATCATACCTTCTTACAGACGTCCAGCAGTGATTTGTAGAGCTTTTTGTCAACGCAGCGGAAGATGTGAAAGTGCAGAACAAAAAGCGCACAAACAGCTGCATATTTATCTCTCTGATCAATCTCTGAGGGTTCTCCTGTAAAGCACACAAACACACATGACTTGGGCATGCGTCCACGCTAGCCAACATCAAGACCAAACATTTGGAAACGAAGCTGACCGATCTTGGCTTCCACACTGGAGAAGATGGTCCGTACGTTGAAGGCAAACTCTTCAGCAAAGTTGCTGTTTTTGGCTACAGCTACTCCTTCCCCAGGATCATCAAATCTCTGGTCCACGCATGCCTGTTGGACGGCAAAGGGAAGCATAGAAAGGACGTGGTCTCATTTTGCATCCATAACAACTGATTTCTACTTCCAACAGCAAAACAGACGTTGTTAAAAGTGGTGTTCAGGTGTCCTTTCATTTGTCATTTGTGATGATTTCTGCATCTTAAACTAGAATTATCATCATTTTGGCCGCATGGAAAAGATTAGTTGGATTTACATGACTTCCTATGGGAACATTTGCTTTGGTTAGAGTCCGTTTGGGTTTGGCTTGGACCTTCTGGAACGGATTCGTGACTTTGGCAAGGCAGTGTGAAAGCCATGATTGACCTGCAGTATCGTGCCATCCAGCAGCTGGCCCTCCAGCTTCAGCAGGAGCTTCTCAAATGGTTTCAGTTTCTCATCAGCAATGGAAAATTTGCCAGGATTATGACGAACAGACTTCAATAACCTGGAACAGGAGCATGTCGTTAGATTAGCATCTAAATTAAATTAAACAATACACTTTGGTTGGTTTGACTATTGCTAGAGTTCACACAACAAAACAACAAAGTGACATACTGGGGTATCATACATTTCTTTGACACATATTTAAGATAATTTGACAGATTTTTTTAGTGAAGCATTTTCAAGAAATATAATGCATTCTAAAGACGCGGTGAATGATGTGTAGTATTCTACACTGCTCACTAGGTGTCAGTAATGCCACTTGGTTGCCAGTCTGAGTGATCTCACAACAGGCACAATAATCCCAAACAGAAAGATGGCGGCCGTGAAGCCCTGATGAACACATTCATAGCAACACACACCAGGACCAGGACTTCTTTTCTCTTATTGTGTCTACTATATTGGCCAATAACGAGTGATTATAGGGGTGCTATGTCATGTCTAGAGGGCTCTAAAAATGTATTTAGACGATCGTAAAAAGGTTTTCTAAGCTCTTAACGATGCAAATATTCCATTAAAAATAAGACATCCCACTTCGCTCATCACGCTCGCGTCTGTAACCAATCAACGGTGATAAATGAAGGATGTGTGTTTATTATATTCACCTTTTATACATCTTCCAGTGATCTTTGAGCGTGCCGTGATGTTCCATGATTTCATCAAGCGTGAGCAGAACCACTAACAAATCTCCAAGATGTTCGTACACGATCTGCAGAAGGAAATGCCAGAGATGGCTTGCTTACAAACATTTATCTACAAACACCACTTGTGGAAAGTCAACACGTACCTGGAAGTGGACACCCGATGACTCAATGATTTTTGCCGCACCCCTGAAGTATGACGACAAATGCATTGGTCAGTTGTTTGCTGGCACAATGACCGGGCTTTATTCATGGGGCGGCTCACTGGTTACGCATCGAAGGGACATTTTAACACGTGTACACACACTGTGCAGTTATTCATGTTATTTTCATGTAAAACCACCGTTTGTGTGTTCGCTCAGACATTTAGGCTGTGTGTGTGGCCCTTGCATCCTTTCATTGTTCAGGAAAAGGTCTGGGCACCCCTGGTTCATGACATTGGCTTCTGTTGATGGAACCTACTTGGTGCTGTTGTAGAGAGCCGCGAGCTGATGGACAATGTTGACCACCACTTCGTAACATCTCGACACAAAGCAGGACAGTTCCTGATGGACAATATAATCCGTTATGGATTTATAATGTATCTACTTATTAAAAACAACCTACAAATAGAGAGAAGAGTTGTTCCCCTACCTGGAGGAAGGAGATGAACCTTCCCATCTGAATTTGGGACTCCCCTTCAACAACGCTGCAGTCCAGCACTGTTAAAGGTGCACACATGGGCCTTATTCATCCATGCAGGAACAATACGCCATATTACGTTGCAAATAGCAGCAGATTACCTCCCTCTCCATAGTACAATAATCCATTGTAGAACTTGTTTTCCGCCTGTGGAAGGTGATTGGTGACAGTATTTCATTGTGGACATTTACAGCATGAGCACCGAAGAAGCGTGGAATAAAACCACCAGGCGAGTGTTGACGGCTTACCTCATACTTGAGCGTCTTGACTTCGCTACACAGGGCGGCGTACACCGTGATGACTTTGTTGAGAACCTGCAAAGCCAACATTCATTCAGAGCACGAAAACCTCAAAAAACACATGAAGAGCAATGCTTATCTTGGCTTTACTTTATTATCCGTGTTGATTAACTCCAACAGGGACGACTGTTCGTGCGGGAGGAGCTGAAAGACAAGATGAAAAAAACAGACTAGAATATCATGTCATATTGGATGTGCGTCAGCAAGGTATGCTAGTCAGGTAGTGAAGGAGGACATGAGGCTAGTTGGCCTGAGAGAGACAGATGCACAAGACAGGCTTGGATGGAGGAGATTGGTTTGCTGTGGTGACCCCTGGAGGGACAAGCCCAATGTGGCGACCACTGGAGGGACAAGCCCAATGTGGCGACCCCTGGAGGGACAAGCCAAATGTGGCGACCCCTGGAGGGACAAGCCCAATGTGGCGACGGCGACCCCTGGAGGGACAAGCCCAATGTGGCGACCCCTGGAGGGACAAGCCCAATGTGGCGACCCCTGGAGGGACAAGCCCAATGTGGCGACCCCTGGAGGGACAAGCCAAATGTGGCGACCCCTGGAGGGACAAGCCCAATGTGGCGACCCCTGGAGGGGCCAACAATGGTTGTTTGTCTATATGTGCCCTGGGATTGGCTGGCCACCAGTCCAGGGTGTACCCCGCCTCTCCTCCCAAGACAGCTGGGATAGGCCCCAGCACACCCAGTGACCCTCGTGAGGATAAGTGGTAGAAAATGAATGATAATTATTATTGTGACTATTATTATTTGTATAGAGTACTAATTGCTATTAGTATATTATATTATAAGATACAATAATAATACACTGTATAATAATAATAAGTTATTCATGTTACTAGACAATTCACAGTTATATATTTTTATTATATATTTACTTATAATTGGACAATAATTTTATTTAACTAAAGATCTTCTTTAATATAGTTCAAAGCTAAAGCAGACAGTAAATAGCTGTGTGTGTGTGTGTGTGTGTGTGTTGCTTTACTTTCAGGGCAATGGGGTCCAGAGTGAAGTCCCAAACATCTCCGATGGAGTCATCAAGGGCCTCCTCAATGCCCTTTAGCTGTGACGTGTAGTCCTCCAGGAACTTGGTGTAGTTCTTCAGCTGAACATCAGTGTGGATTTCTGTTGTGGGAGATTTCATCAGAAAAACATACATCACAAATTGCCAGGTTGCAACCACGGGACCGAGAGGTAGTTTGCGTGGAGTCACTTCCGGCCAATCCCCAGCTAGTGAACCCAGCCTGGGTAACTACCCAAAGTTCATGACCAGGTAAGGGTTGGAACGCAGCTGGACCGTGAAAGGAGAGCTTTGCCTTTCGCTTCATCACTAGGGACCTCATCCCCAACCTGGAGATGGCACTCACCCTTTTCTGGGCCGGATGTGTGTGAGTGTGCATGGTGTGTTGCATAAAGACAAGAAGTAGTTGCAAACCAAGCAATCGCAATTTTTGAAATTGGTTTTGTTAATTGTAATTCTTGAGCAACAAAACACATCTGGTGGCCAGATGTGGAAGATGAACGTTGGGATTTGTGATGGCGGCTTCGGGCCAGGTCTTTAAATGATGCGGGTGTACCTAATGTTGTGGCCAAGCTGGAACGTATCTTCATTTCCTGTTCACCTGCAAAGCTATGTGACGGCTTGGGGCAAATAGCGTTAGCTGACTCGCCAGCACAGTCCGGCTACGGTGAATATTAAACAACTATAAAGGCTACGGGTCGCTATTTGTATGCATAAAAGTGGATTTTTACCATCAAAGACAAGACGCTTTCTTGGCTACCCGAACTTGCTAGCTACCGGAGGCTAACGCGTCTTGACAACAACCGACCGGATGTAGCAACTTACTCTGCGAACCGTCGTCAAAGCGGTCAAATTCCCAGTCAGGTGCGATGGTTTCCGCAGCCATTTCTCGGGTAAATAGATGACCTGATATTGTTTTAAAACGTAGAGCTGCAGGAACCCATGATGGGTCTTGTGATTTCGAAACGAGGCGCAAGTGCTCCTGGGAAATGGAGTCCGGAAATCGAAGAGGCGGGCAAGATGATGAACACGATAGGACCAATTCGTAAAAAAGTAGCATGCAACGGTAAAAGTAATATATAATTACATACAAAATACATACAAAAAATACCTAAATGAAACAAAAATGTTTCGGTTGTCAAATGAACCGTTGAGAGTTCTCGACTAATTTGGCCGAATTTCCAGTTTCTAGTCCGGATTCTTAGCAGCAGCATTCTGACCAAAAAATGCTCTGAAAGTGGGGCTTTGTGGGTCCGTGGAGAGACCCGGTGGGGGTTCTAAGTGGTATTTTATGGATTAGGGAACAACACTATAGTGTCACTGTTCCACTCAAGTGCCACAATCTGGCACTGAATTAGTACTGGCTGTCACGGAGGTGCTAATTCCTACCTTTAGAGGTGCTCGGAAATCTGAAACTCTGCTTAGTCTTGAAGAACATTCAAATGAATTAATTTGAGCCTGGATACAGTAAAAGGAGGGGGAGCCGACTTTGGTAAAAAAAGTTTAAAAAACAAAACAAAAACAGCAGAAATGTAATTTTACAGTAATAAAGTAAAAAAAGTTGTAATCTAACAAAAAAAGTTGCAATAACATCCTAATATTGGTATAAAAATGTAATGTTGTAGAGTTTGTGGCTAGTCCAGCTGCATAGTGGCCCACGTTCACTCAACAGTCCGGTGGAAAATTCCCTTGACAGATGAAATGCACAATATTATCATAATAATATCACGAGACAAAAATGATCTAGTTTATTTTGAAAGAAAACAAAAATGGGAACATTTTTCAGCTGTATCACAAAGCTCTTGGAGACAGTTGTTTCCTCAACTGTCTCCAACTGAGACGAGTTGCTCTACAAAGTCTCACAGTGGCCCACTTGTCACCTTTCTTTTTCACTCTGTGGCCCCGGCTGGAGGCGGTGTGGACCCCCGGCTGCTGTAGCTGCTGCGAGTGTGGGTGGGGCGTCGTCACACTGAAGTCAGTGTGGAGTCTCAGCACATCATCGGGACAATGAGGCCACGGGAAGGGGTCGGAGTCGGCAGTGCAGCCTGACAACTGACCGTTTGGTTCCTGTGCTTTTTCAGATAAGGTAGGGGGATTCTTTGTATCTAGCACAACACCATCACATAAATCTCAAATCAGGTGGGAGAAAAAACGGGTTTTACTTTTACTTTCACTATCGAAACGTCATATTTCATCAACTGTCAACCAGGGATGATGACGGATTCCTGACTGTGTTCGATCCCAGGTCATCACCAGACGTTAATATGGAAGGATGTTTGACCGTTGGTGATGTTGGCACCTCGGGCATAAGCCGGGGGGTGTCCAAAGTGAGGGCTTGGTGCCATTTGGGACCCGTGGCACATTCTCAAAATAGAATTTAACAGGAAAAAAAACACCAAAAAAGAAAAAATCATCTGTAATTGTACAAGTTTAAAGTCAAAATAACAGAAAAAACATTGAATCTATAGATTTTTTCTTTTTTTTTTTTATTAATATATATATATAATATATATATAATATATTATAAATATAAATAACTTATATTTCTTATTCTTATATATATATATTCTTATATATATTAAAAAAAAATTCTTATAAGAAAAACATGTACATTTATGATAACAACATTGTAATACTGCTTGTCCTCATGAGGGTCCTGGGGCTATGCTGGAGCCTATCCCAGCTAACTCTGGACTGGTGGGTGAGAATGGTTGTTTGTCTATATGTGCCCTGGGATTGGCTGGCCACCAGTCCAGGGTGGACCCCGCCTCTCCCCCAAGACAGCTTGGATAGACTCCAGCATACCCCCACTCTCGTGAGGATAAGCGGCATCGAAAATGGATGGATGGTAATATTATGAGAAACAAACAAAACAAAAAATATGTTACATTAAATTACATTGAGGAAAAAGTTATACTATCATAGGAATAAAGTCTGAATATTATGGGAATGAAGGCATATTAATATGAGAATAAAAAGATGTAATTTTACGAGAATAAAGTCGCAATTTTACAGAAATAAAGTTATAATATTATGAGGAAAAATATCAATTTAGTAGCATAAAGTTAAAAAAAATCTTATTATTAAATTTAAAAAGTGTATATTTGTTTTTTCAAAGTTGTAATGTGGTGAGAACCATACAAAATAAAATAAAAGTTTGGAAAATGTGGCTGGGGGACAGTTAGAATATAATGGGGATAAAGTCAAATGTTATAACAAGAAAATCTAAGAAGAAAGTTGAAATAGTTGGAAAATGTAAGAAAATAGTAGAAATGAGAAAAAAAAAACAAAATGGCCAAATTGCATCTTTTCATTTTCAGCCCTGGCTGGAAAAGGCATAAAGCGTACGTTTATAACGAGGGACACAGTCCAATTTCCATTGTGTTCCAAATGTTACCCAGCTAGTCACATGCTGGGTGCTGTAGGACGACATTGTCTGACTGCTGACAACCCCCCCCCCCCCCCCCCCCCCCCCAACCCATCGCCATCGGCCAGGAATGTCCAATTAAGTGACTCGGCAACCTCAGTTCGTCAGTGAGACTTGGGAATGAAGGACGACAATGGAGCCAATCTTTGCCATCGGACCAGTCACTCAATCGCCCCTTCCGAGGGCGGCTGGGTCCGGACCCAGAAGCCATCCCGGGTGGGTTGCGGACAGCTGGTGAAACATGATATAAGAATATGTACATTGAAGTAAAATGGAGCAATAATTCCGTCATCCTCGCCCTTGGTATACGTATGTACATCACACATTTATCGGTAAAATATTGCATTATTTATCATGTTTTTCCTGGACAAAATTCCTTTAAAAAATCGTCTAAAATGCTCTCGACTGGTAGCTTCCTCGTTTAGTGTTTTAAAAAATGGTATAAATAAATTAAATTAAATTTAAAAATAAGACCGTAACACAATAATAATAAATACGAATAAAATGTAAATGGACAAAATTAATAAAAATAGATCTTTGTCTAATTATTTACATTAAGAAAATGTATTTTTAAATAATAATTAAATGTATTATTTCTAAATTATTGAACTAAAAGTGTAAAAAAGAATTACAATAAAAATGACTTCAATAAAAATCAAAAATAAAAAAGGGAGAAAAATATAAATGAATAAATCAGAAGAATGGCTTCAATAAAAGTGTCCAAACTAATCAAAATGAATAAAAATAAATCAATCAATCAAAAGCATAAAAAAAATGAATAAATCAAAATGACTTGAAGAGGACTTAATGGGGTCCCAGATTGGCACCATCTGCTCTCCGTCCAACCAAACAATTCCAAACCAACGTCCAAGTGACCAGGGAACATTTTGCTTTCATTTGGCTGTGCCTGATGTTCACGTTCATGTTGGTTTAGGATTCCCAAGCTTGGACCATGATATTAGCCGAATCCAAGGGTGCGCACACCAGGCCTTCAGAGGAGACCGGGCCCATCCAGAAGCACCACTTCCCAAAGCACCTTATCCCTAGATGGAACACGTCACCCCCCAACACAAGTGTCAATAATGAACCGTGGGACCACACTGAGACGGACCCCCTGCTCCCTGTCGAGCGCTTCGGTGGGTCCGGACTCCACGGATGTGAGGAGGCCAAGATGTCCCAGGGTGCAGGGGTACCCCCAGAGTCGGTCTACTCCATGCTGCTGCAGATACTGGTGCCGTTCCTTCTGGCTGGGCTGGGAACAGTCTCCGCCGGATTGCTGCTGGACGTGGTTCAGGTGAAGACACGTCGCTAATGTCAAGTGACAGGAAGTCTTGCAAGAGCCCTTGCACGTGAGGGAATGTCTCTTATGTATACATGGAATATTTCCATCCTTAGCATAGAAAACCGCCTTCTAAATTTGGTGTTTAACATTATTAGAGCCCTCTAGACATGAACTAACACCCCTATAGTCACCTTTACACACCTATTACCCAATCCAGTAGACACCATATGAATAAATGAACCTTTTAAGACGTCACACTCCCATTCATTGTGGAAGTGGTAAGTTTTTGCCTCATTACATTTAAAACCCTTTCGTAAGTTTAGAACACTGTCAATAAATTGGAGGCTGACTAGTTAGCGTGTTAGCTCGCTAATGTTTACAGCCATTTTTTTCACTAGTTTCACTATGACGTCCATTTCTACGGCAGAGCTGGGACGCGTTCCAGGAAACCCCCGAGCTCCTCATCCTGCTTCCTGCTGTGTTGGGCATGAAGGGCAACCTGGAGATGACTCTGGCCTCCAGACTGTCGACTGCTGTGAGTGAGGGAACTCAGAAATGGAGCTGTTGGTTATTTCTCCTCTGGAATTCATCCATCCAATTCATCACTTTTTCAAATCTGTGGGAATCCCTCACTTTGAGGTTCTCCTACCCGGAATTAGAATTCTATCCTCTTGACCCGTGGCTGTGAAAGTCCACAGCCACCCGTGAAGATCATCGGTAAGAGCAGACAAGCTGCCAGTCCAACATGGCGGAAGATGAAGTCATTTGTAATCAAGTCAAATGGACAGAAGAAGCACAACATGTTGAAGTTTGAAGGAGGAGGTCCAAATGCAACACCAGGGTGGTTTTATTTCACCACAATAATGTTGAGGAAAAGAAACATCATTTAAGTTGAAGAATGAAAGAAAAAAGATGCCAATATTAAACAAACAAAAAAATAAAGCTGTCATTTTGGGAAAATTACACTGGGGACAAAAGTTATAATATTAATAATAATAATACATTTTATTTGTATAGCGCTTTTCAAGATACTCAAAGACACTTTACAAAAGAATGAAGTTGAATAGAGCAAGTAAACACAATAAAAGACACACCAAAATACAACATTCATTGGTTAGTACACAGTTAAAAAAAATAATAATCCAAAAATAATGTCCAAATTAGGGAATAAAGTAATAATATCACAGGGAAAATGGTCAAGAAAAAAGTTGTAATAGTTATAAAAAATACTGCAGAAGCAGAAATTGTTATTGCTGTAATTTTATGAGAAGTCAAGATATTAAGAGAAACATCAAAAAATATTTTTTACGTTATTTCTGTCATATAAAGCTGAAATATTAACTCGAGAATTGTTATTTGTTCAAAGTTGCAGTGTACAAACAAATAAAATATAAAGAAATATAGAAACAAAAACCAAAGAAATATCCCATTCATGTTTGACTATGTGGCCCCCGTTGGGAAGGTCAGGACCCCCCAGCTTTAAAAACCTTCATCAACAGCTTTTTCATCCATGATTCTCATGTCATCTAACATTTGCAATAAGCCAATCATAACATGGACGTCTTTCTTTCGTTTTATTTCAGGTAAACGCAGGAAGAATGGATTTTCCTGGAGACAAATGGATGCTGATCATTGGAAGCCTGGCACTCAAGCAGGTTGAGCAGGATGTGTCTTATTGTCTTATTATCTTATTGTCTTATTGTCTTATTGTCTTATCGTCTTATCGTCTTATCGTCTTATTGTCTTATTGTCTTATTGTCTTATTGTCTTATTGTCTTGTCTTAAAGTCTTATCGTCTAATCGTCTTATTGTCTTATTGTCTTATTGTCTTATTGTCTTATCGTCTTATTGTCTTATCTTCTTATCGTCTTATCGTCTTATCGTCTTATCGTCTTATTGTCTTATTGTCTTATTGTCTTGTCTTAAAGTCTTATTGTCTAATCGTCTTATTGTCTTATTGTTTTATTGTCTTGTCTTATTGTGTTATCATCTTATCGTCTTATTGTCTTGTCTTATAGTCTTATCATCTTATTGTCTTGTCTTAGTCTTATCATCTTATTGTCTTATTGTCTTATTTTCTTATTGTCTTAACGTCTTAACATCTTATCGTCTTGTCCTATTGTCTTATCGTCTTATTGTTTTATTGTCTTATTGTCCTATCGTCTTATTGTCTTATCGTCTTGTCCTATTGTCTTATTGTCTTATTGTCCTATCGTCTTATTGTCTTATCGTCTTGTCCTATTGTCTTATTGTCTTATCGTCTTATCGTCTTATCGTCTTATCGTCTTATCGTCTTATTGTTTTATTGTCTTATTTTCTTATTGTCTTATTGTCTTATTGTTTTATTGTCTTGTCTTATCGTCTTATTGTCTTATTTTGTTATTGTCTTATTGTTTCATTGTCTTGTCTTATTGTCTCATCGTCTTATTGTCTTATTTTCTTTTCTTATTTTCGGACGTCTCCGCTTAAAGGGTTGAAGCCTCCTGTGTTAAGTAGGATGTTCCTAAGTCAGGTTGAAGGAACCTCACCCAGGAGTCCACGGCTGGTGTGGAGGCGGCCCCGCTACATCCAGACCAAGAAAATGGAGGAACCATATTTCAGTTGCCCCCAGCAACTTATAGCCGGGAAACTTTACTCATCTGGTAGCCATCAGAAGGACCTGTTTATCTTATCAAAGGTGTGAGCGGAACAACCTCAAAGGAATCAAACATCTTAGTACTCTTTTATCACACAGGATGGAAAAAGACCAGAAAAGGTGAATGCAGGTCATTTATAGGCCATAAGCAGTAAGATAAGACAAACAATGCATCACTTTGTCCTTCAAAATGATGTGGAGCTCCACTTCCATATCCACCAAAGTTGGAGAAACGTCCAAGCGGGAATGTCCCAAGTGGTTAAAAAGGAGGAGAGCGTCGCTACCACCCTCTCAGTCTCTTCCAAAAGAACAACAATCAGACCAAAACAGCATCCAGATAAAAAGGTGATGGACAAAAGGAAAAGATGGTCACTATCCCTATGAAAAGGTCACCATCCCTGCTAGAGGGAAAATCCTTATCCCAAAGGAACCCACCAAGGAACCTTGGATAAAGGATGAAGGACAGAAGGCGCCACATCCATGTGTGGCTTCCTCCGATGTCCCAGACGCTTCCCCTTCTCGCTAAACTGGTCCAGCTAGAAGTTTGCGTAGTCTGTGTTTCTTCTGACCAGAGATCAGGTTGCTCTCTTCGCTTGCAGAACAAAGTCCCAGTTCTTGGCCAATCTATAGATGCGCTGCCCGTATCCTGGGGACTCGCAAGGAGAAAAAGCCCCAAAAGGTTTTGGGTGAGGTTCTTGGGTGGGTCTCGTGACACCCCCATAAATGCTGTTTGTATCGAAGCCTTCACTGCATGTCTTCTCCAACAGCTCCAAGCTACCGTTCTTGGCCTCTTAGCCTCCCTCATGGCGACCCTGTTGGGCTGGACGGCCGAGGGACGGATGCCCTTGAATCACGTCATCCTCGTGTGTTCGACCAGCGTCTCCACCGCATTTGTGGCTTCACTGCTGCAAGGTAACACGCTTGTCTTCTCTCATCTTCTCTCATCTTCTGTCATGTGACCCTGGACCTGCAAAGTACATCAAAACCTCATTCAATGTGGTGGTTTTGGTCTGCTGGTTTAGGCGTCATAATGGTGGGGGTGATTCTTGGTTCCAAGCGGATGGGCATCAACCCCGACAACGTGGCCACGCCCATGGCAGCCAGCTTTGGAGACCTCATCACTCTTGCCTTACTGGCCTGCTTCAGTCGCTGGTTCTTCTCGCTCATGGGTACGGAGATCAAGTGGGTCCTCTGTGGATGTTTGTAGCCGTAGCGCTCATAACTTTTTATGATATGGTAAACATCATCTGGTTTTGACATTTGTTGGGGTGTCCGATAATTATGGGCCCGATATCAGTATAGAAATGTCCTTATCAGAGTTTTTCCAGATCATGATCCCGATCCCGATATGGTAAAAATGCTGTCTACAAGACACGTGTTCATTCCACCACAGGAGATATGTCGGTATCGTCTGATATCGGTATTGGAAATTGATAGTTGGACAATATCGGCATATCGGTTTTCAGCAAAAAATCCAATATGGGACATCCGAGTCATTTGGTATTCTTAAGGAGAGTAATTGGTCATTCCCACAACGTAGGTTAGGTTCTTCTTGAATGTTGTAGAAGACTCAGCCAGTTCAAGTCAACTGAGTTTCAAATATTAATAACCCACAACCCCGATTATGTCTTGGCAGAACTGTACTCCTACGTCTTGTACCTGGTTGATGTGTTCCTGGTGTGTTTGATCCCTCTGTGGACCGTGGTCTCATCCAAACAAACCCCCATTATGTCTTGGCAGAACTGTACTCCTACGTCTTGTACCTGGTTGATGTGTTCCTGGTGTGCTTGATCCCTCTGTGGACCGTGGTCTCATCCAAACAAACCCCGATTATGTCTTGGCAGAACTGTACTCCTACGTGTTGTACCTGGTTGATGTGTTCCTGGTGTGTTTGATCCCTCTGTGGACCGTGGTCTCATCCAAACACCCGGCTAGTCGCGTCCTGCTGCGGACTGGTTGGGAGCCCATCATAACAGCCATGTTCATCAGCAGGTACGCGCCTCATAGTGATTGGTCGGCCATCGTTTGATGATGCACATCTGTGACGGGTCCATAATATGGTAAATTGGGTCTGAAACCGATGCAGTGCGGGCTTGGTAGAAGGTCACCAAGAATACCTCTCCAATGAAATGGAGTTGCTACCATGCCTGGATAGGGTCCGCACTCTTCTTCATGAAGTCCAGCATTCCTTGGTGTCATCCACAAACTACAGAAGGGGGCTCGGTACACAACCTTGGGGAGATCCGGTGTTACGGGACAAGCTGTAGGGTCCAGTGTGAAGGGGGCCGGGGTGAGAGGGTCCAGTGTAAGAGGGTCCAGGGTGAGAGGGTCCAGGGTGAGAGGGTCCAGTGTAAGAGGGTCCAGGGTGAGAGGGTCCAGTGTAAGAGGGTCCAGGGTGAGAGGGTCCAGGGTGAAAGGGTCTAGTGTAAGAGGGTCCAGGGTGAGAGGGTCCAGGGTGAAAGGGTCTAGTGTAAGAGGGTCCAGGGTGAGAGGGTCCAGGGTGAGAGGGTCCAGTGTGAGAGGGTCTAGTGTAAGAGGTTCCAGGGTGAGAGGGTCCTGGGTGAGAGGGTCTAGTGTAAGAGGGTCCAGGGTGAGAGGGTCCAGGGTGAGAGGGTCCAGTGTGAGAGGGTCTAGTGTAAGAGGTTCCAGGGTGAGAGGGTCCTGGGTGAGAGGGTCCTGGGTGAGAGGGTCCTGGGTGAGAGGGTCTAGTGTAAGAGGGTCCAGTGTAAGAAGGTCCAGGGTGAGAGGGTCCAGGGTGAGAGGGTCTAGTGTAAGAGGGTCCAGGGTGAGAGGGTCTAGTGTAAGAGGGTCCAGGGTGAGAGGGTCCAGTGTAAGAGGGTCCAGTGTGAGAGGTTCCAGTGTGAGAGGGTCCAGTGTAAGAGGGTCCAGTGTAAGAGGGTCCTGGGTGAGAGGGTCCGGTGTGAGAGGGTCCAGTGTGAGAGGGTCCAGGGTGAGAGGGTCCAGGGTGGGAGGGTCCAGTGTGAGAGGGTCCAGGGTGAGAGGGTCCAGTGTAAGAGGGTCCAGTGTAAGAGGGTCTAGTGTGAGAGGGTCCAGGGTGAGAGGGTCCAGGGTGAGAGGGTCCAGGGTAAGAGGGTCCAGTGTAAGAGGGTCCAGGGTGAGAGGGTCCAGGGTGAGAGGGTCCAGGGTAAGAGGGTCCAGTGTAAGAGGGTCCAGGGTGAGAGGGTCCAATGTAAGAGGGTCCAGGGTGAGAGGGTCCAGTGAGAGCATGTTCCGTCAGGGCTGTTTGAGTTTGAACCTTCCCCCATTCCCCATCATGCTATGCCAAATGTTGCCAGATGTTTTTTGGCTTGTTTAGTATTGGTGGACTCATCCTGGAGAAGACGATGTCAGACCCCAACATGGCAGGAATCATTCTTTACGCCCCCGTCATCAATGGTGAGTGCTCTTTTATCCTCTGCTTAACAATAAATAAATCATAAATCATAAACCCGATACGAATATTAAAATGGAAGAAGATATCATGATGTTTATTACCGGGGGGGGGGGCTATATAGATGGTCTTGTGGTTGACTTGTCTGACTTCCATTCAGTTCCCACTCAGTGGTTCTTTGTGTCTATACACCACTGTGTGTGATATCATTATCCTCTGCTGTACCATGTTACTTATATATGTTACTTATATATATAGGACCATATTGCCAAGTACTGTATATTCCTTATACAATGTTTAGGTCAAATTTATACTGTATTTCGTAGGTCAGGGTGTCCAAACTGGTTTACAAAGCAACCAAGGATGATCATTATCGGCCCCATATCAGCATAAAACTGCGATATCGGTTATCGGTATTAGATTTTTTCTCCATCATAAAAAGTGATATTTAAAAAGCGCTGTATGCAACACGTATGTGTTCATTCCACCACATGGCATAGATCATGTTACACATATCAGTATTAGTATCGGTATCGGCTGATATCGGCATCGGGAATTGAGAGTTGGACAATATCAGTATATCAGTTTTCTGCAAAAAAAAACAATATTGGACATTCCAAAAATGTAGAACACACGTAGAAATGCTCGTATTATTCATTCATTCATTCATTCATTTTCTACCGCTTTTTCCTCACGAGGGTGGCGGGGGTGCTGGAGCCTATCCCAGCTGTCTTCGGGCGAGAGGCGGGGTACACCCTGGACTGGTGTCCAGCCAATCCCAGGGCACATATAGACAAACAACCATTCACACTCACATTCATACCTATGGACAATTTGGAGTGGCTAATTAACCTAGCATGTTTTTGGAATGGGGGGGGGGGGGGGGGGGGTACGGCTTTTTTTCCCATTTCTGCAGGGTTTATTATTTTTAATTATTATTATTACTATTTCAACATTCTTCTTTTCCTCTTTGCAGTTTTATGACTTTGTTACTATATTTTCACTTCATTCCCGGGAATGTTAACGTTTTCCCCAAGCTCATTTTCAAAACATTCCAAGTTAAGCCAACAAGTAAACCATGCTGGCTGCATGTTGGACACCTGAGTATGAATATGAGGAACATATGGTTTGCTTGGGTTTTTTATGAACATGAATGATAATTATGACATATGTAAAAGATGCCGCCCAAGACTAGAGCAGTTCCTGATGTTCCTGATGTTCCTGATGTTCCTGATGTTCCTGACAACCTCAACCTTATCTTCTTCTTCTCCCCAGGCATCGGAGGAAACCTGGTCTCCATACAATCCAGCCGCATTTCCACACACTTGCATTTGAGTTTCCCACCCGGGGAGGTTCCTGAAGATCGTACCAGGTGCTACAACCCTTGCGGGACCTTCTTTGGTTCAGGTGAAGTGTGGCATCATCTCCTTTGATATCAAACCCACACAGGCTGATGCTTTCTTTGATTGGACAGGACCAAATCACAGATCTGCTAAGGTTCTTCTCCTTTTGGTAATACCTGGTCAGTTGCTCTTCCTCTACGCTCTTCATCTGATGAAAGGAGCCTACACCATGCCCAGCCCTCTCTTCACTGTGGCCTTCGTGTCAGCGTCCTTCATTCAGGTAGCTCAGACAAAATGGCCACCTTTTCTTTGGCTTTTTTACTCCTCCTCATGAACACGCATGTTTCTGTCTCTCAGGTCCTCTCCTTGCTGTGCGTAGCTGACTGTATGGTCCACTGCCTATGGGGGAGGGGGAAAGACCCAGACAGCTACTCCATACCCTACCTCACAGCTCTTGGAGATCTACTAGGCACCGCTCTCCTCTCCCTGTCCTTCCTCTTGCTCTGGTGCACTGGGGACTCTGGACCATTATAAGCTCAGAGGAATGTATACGTTGGAATGTGTGTGTGTGTGTGTGTGTGTGTGTGTGTGTGTGTGTGTGTGTGTGTGTGTCTGTGTGTGTGTGTGTGTGTGTGTGTGTGTGTCTGAATGTGAGCCAGCAACAAAGTCAAGTTATTGAGTTATTAAGTTGTCAGGTCACCTGGAGGTAATACCTTATATTGTCCACTAGGTGGCAGCAAAGGGCAGGGCCTGGATTCAACTCAAATGAATGAATAAAGTTCACATTTTGGGAAAATTCGGTTGTTCCGTATCCATCCATTCATCCATCCATTCCTCACCCATCCATCCATCCATCCATTCATCCATCCATTCCTCACCCATCCATCCATCCATTCATCCACCCACCCACTCATCCATCCATCTCCCATCCATCCATCCATTATTCTCCCATCCATCCATCCACCCACCCATCCATCCATCTATCATCCATCTCCCATCCACCCACCCATCCATCCATCTATATATCCATCCATCTATCTATCCATCCATCTCTCACCCACCCACCCACCCATCCATCTATATATCCATCTATCTATCTATCTATCTATCTATCTATCTATCTATCTATCTATCTATCTATCTATCTATCTATCTATCTATCTATCTATCTATCTATCTATCTATCTATCTATCTATCTATCTATCTATCTATCTATCTATCTATCTATCTATCTATCTATCTATCTATCTATCTATCTATCTATCTATCTATCTATCTATCTATCTATCTATCTATCTATCATCTATCTATCTATCTATCTATCTATCTATCTATCTATCTATCTATCTATCTATCTATCTATCTATCTATCTATCTATCTATCTATCTATCTATCTATCTATCTATCTATCTATCTATCTATCTATCTATCTATCTATCTATCTATCTATCTATCTATCTATCTATCTATCTATCTATCTATCTATCTATCTATCTATCTATCTATCTATCTATCTATCTATCTATCTATCTATCTATCTATCCATCCATCTCCCATCCACCCACCCACCCATCCATCCATCCATCCATCCATCCATTGATGGCCCCTCCCCCTGGAACCCAGTTGACCTTTTGACCCTGTCAAAGTCGGGTGTCTTTGTCACCCTGGTCAAATGTGATTTATGACCCCCCCCCTCCCCCATGGAACCCAAGGGGCGGCATCGCATCCACTGTTGTATCCGAATATGACGTCATCATCATGTGATTTTCCGACCCCCCAGGGGACCCCAGGGGGAGCATCGCAGCCGCTGTTGTATCAGGATATGACATCATCATCATGTGATTTACGACCCCCCAGGGGACCCCTATTAATATAGTTGAATATTTTCTAAATCACACAACACCATGTTTAGCCATTGTAGTCTGTGTGTGTGTGTGTGTGCATGTGTGTGTGTGTGTGCGTGTTAGCCTTAGACATGTACGGACATGCCCGAATTAAAAAAAAATTGCTAAAAAATATACAAAAACAACTACGAGACACTAAGACATGTATGGATGAGCCCAAATTCAAAAAGGATTGGAGAAATGAACGATGTTGTGCTTTTTCAGCCAAGCTGCTAACTGTTTATTGACAAATGCTTTGACTAGATCCGTTTGCTGCTTCTTAGGTGTTTGGCTTGGATGGCTTTATTGAGTTAACTGTTACGAATGGAAAACTTTTTATCAGTGTTTATCAAGGAAGACAGCAAAAAGTCCTAACTAAATAAAGGAGCTATGCATATTACTACTTTAATATATTTTAGTTTTAGCTGTGATATAAATCTGTAGAAGGAAAACATTTCTTCTCTCTTTTAAAAAACTAATCTTTGTTACTTTACTGTCGCCATTGAAGGCAGATATTGTGTCGGTACGTCAGGGTAAACACGAGACCACGTGACACAACCAGGAAGCGTGAGGAAGGCTGGACCGTCTGAATTCACCAGGCTGATTCGCGGCAAGAGCAGGAGCTAAACCGGGTAGGCTCCTGGGTTAGTAGGATGCAGAGCACGAATTAAAACATAGCCTCTATCTCGTCACCTTCCTCCTCTTCATACTCACCTTCCTCCCTTCTCCTTCTGATCCGTGTAGGGAACCAACCAATCACGGGCTTGTGGCTTTAGGAGAACAAAGGAGCCGGTTCTCTTCAAAGAAACGTCTCATAGCCGGATCGTTAGCGAACGACCCATCGCTTGAAGCGAAAGAAGAGGGGAGGAGAAAGAGGGAGAGGAGGAAAGAACGCGAGAGTCCCGCTTCCTGGTCTCATGAGACGGCTGGTCTGCCGGAGCGTCCATGGGTGGATGGATTTTTGCCTGGAACTCGCCGACTTTAGCTTTGCGTTCTTCACACTCCTACATGCCCTCGGGTTCAAGGAAAGGGGTAAGCACACGTTACTTTGATATTCCGCCCAAAAACTGATATTTAGTTCGCTTCGTTGGCGCCGTGCAAACGGTTCGTAAACTTAGCTTTGCGGTACAGTTTGGAGTCCGTAAAAAACAAACACTTGGACACCGAACGGAATTAAAGTGACCATGAGTGAAAACGCCACCGACTTTGTGGTTCCGGGTGTTATCTCCATGTTGTCGTCAACTTTGGCTATGTTAAGGTCACATTCTTAAATGACATTGATTGTGTCGTTTGAGGGGTCCAAGCGTCTGGAGGCAGACCTTCGTCTTTAGCTTCGGCCCTATATATATATATGTGTATATATATATATATATATATATATATATATATATATATATATATATATGTATATGTTTTTATGACTCTTCTTTAGTTTACGCAGCCATGGGACAAATGCTGCCCTGATAGCTTCCTTTCACGCTGTGGAAGAGGAGAAACTCCCCAAACTCCATTTGTACCCCACGCTAAGATGGGACTTGGTAAAAGAATACAGCATGACACTAAGAGTATTACTGTATTACTAAGTATTACTGCATTTTTACGTGGCTAAGTTGCATCTCTTGAAGTAAACAAAGATAAATGCGGCTGTTAATTATCATGTCCGCCATTATTAAGACGACTACAGCATTTTAAGGTGAGCATGCATGTGTTAACTCAATGGCTGGGTTTGACCATTATTTTTGTAATCGATTAATTCAATTAAATAGTTTTTCAATACATTGATGAATGTAACGATTCATTGTAAAATCCAATTTGATTCGATTTTGATTATCTCCCCATAATTTGACCTATATAGCAAATACTGCTAATTTAGCTCATGAATAAAACACAAATGTCTTCCTTCCAATATATTTTTTATTAACAAGTTAAAATATGAATTGTATTGAACAATACAACAATAAAGTGCACAATGGAGTCCTATAATAAATAACATTTTTTTTCAATAAATAAAACTGCAAAGGATATTAAAAAAAACGCAGACGTGCTTCCAAAAAGAAATCAGTAACGTCGAAGAAGCAACGTTTTCTCTGAAACGAATTTGATATCATATCAGCCAAAATGACACAAATTGGACCACAAATGACAGGATTGCACCTCAGCCGAGTTGGATCTGGTTTCATCCCCCACGACTCAGCCCTCCATCGAGGAGCCCGCATGGCACCCTTAAAGGTGGAGGGCTGCCCTTTTTACCAGGAACATGACGTGGGGGGCTGGAAAGTTGAAAAACGGGGGGGGGCTGCGGGGCCATCCTCCCCCTCAACGTTTCTAATGTTTATAGCAGGGGTGCTCACACTTTTTCAGCATGCGAGCTACTTTTAAAATGACCGAGTCAAAATGATCTACCCACTACAAAAATGCAAAACATCTATTTATTTTCAAATGTATTGAGGATTATTTGTACGTACAATGTATGTTGATGTACCTTACATAACCAAATGAGCCAATATTGCAAAACACACATAATTAACTATGAACATTTTTTGTAATTACCTGAGTTTACTTTGATGACTTGCACTGAATTGAACCAGCCAGGGATGCATAGTCCGGACAGTAGCTGCTGATAGCCAGCCTCAAGCACACTTCCAAATGTTTATCAGTCATGGATAATATCCGTATCATAATATCCGTATAATATTCCATATCCGTATGGAAGTGATATGTTTTTTGCCTTTTTACTTGGTCCAGTTTTTGCCTTTTTACTTGGTCCAGCTCCTTCACTCATTTTAGTGACCATAAACTTTAGCGAGGGCTTAAAATCTAACGCAATTCGCCGACTAGCTTAGCACTTTGCATCGTTGTTTACGCATGAGCGGTGACCTAAAGGTCAAAATTCAGTTGTCATCTGACTGGTTGTCCTGTATGTCAATCAAGTAACGGGGATGGATGATAGGCTGACATCGTAAGTTCTGCTGCACTTAGAGACGTTGTTTGATTTGATTGGTCGCCCGAAGGGCAACATTCAGTTGTCATCTGAATGGCTGCCCTGTATGTCAATCAAGTGACGGCATTGATGCTGGGATGATATTTTTGTAATGTAAGTATAGCATTAGCTTTTTCCTGACACTTAAGTCTCTGAAATGAACTCTGCGAGTTAGTATGCTAACTCGTTCATCTTGGGCGTGCTGCACATTTTATAACATTTCTCAATTCTTCTTTCTTTCAGAAAGTTGGCTTCCATTCTCGCCGAGACGGAACTGATGAAAATGTACCTGACATGGATGAACGGGCAATTCCAAATCCTGAGGCCACTCCCGCATCCTTCAGCTCAACCTGCCCACAACGCGGCGAACCCAGGAGCCAACCAGAATGCCATCTCTTACAATGGAGCCTACCCCAGGGAACAAACCTCAAACTGTCGCTTCACAGGAGTTCCTCAACGGACAGTTGGAGGCAACAACAATGGCTACCAGACGGCATTTGTCACTGTGCAGAATCCCTCTCGCACTCCTCAAGTTGGACAACCTTTCCCCGTGCCGAGGCCAGCATTGCCACTTCGCAATGACGCGCCATTGTACCGGAACCAGTCCAATACGCTGCACTGCAACGGGTCATCGGGTACTCGGGCGTTTAGCTTGGCTAGCGTACGACATACCAGGGGCCATCAGGGCGCGTACCAGGTTGCAAACCAACTTGTATCAGGAAACGGTGTCTTCTCTGCCACAGGTACTGCCCTTCAAGTCAGGCAAGGGGTTGGTGGAGTCACATCTTCTTCTGCAAGCAACATTTCTTTGGTCAACAACGCTGCACGTGGACCGCAGCCCTCCGCCCACCCTGGACCACATCGTATGGCTTCTCTTCACAACATGGCTTCCAGCCTTCCACCGAGTAGGCAGATTTCCCACGCCTCCAACTTGAATCAGAAAACACAAGCGTTCCCAACCCAGTCGGATGGCACTAAAGCACTTGGGTCCTCGGCAGCAGGGCCTCGGCACGACTCAAACGGGACACGTCTGCAAGCATCCGCTGACCTCCAAAGTACGACAACGGGACTACACAGCGACTCTGGGAGGAAAAGGACAACAGATAAGCCCCTTCATCCGCTGCTTACGCAATTGCTTCTGGCGTCGTTGCCTCAGAAAGCAAACGATAAATCCAATTCCCTAAGAGAAGTTGCTGTTGTGCATCCATTGACGCCGCCTTGCAGTCAAGGCTCCGTGAACCACGCCAGCAAAGGTCCCACAACACCCGGGTCTCTTAGTGTACTTGGTGCGGACAAGCAGAACAAGACCCAACAAGAACTTTGTAGGACGTCCCCTGAAATTTCAAGTGAGCCTCATCTTAAAGAATGCCAGAGCGTACCCGTGCAAGCTACCAGACTTGCGCCTGACACTACCGACCAGTGTGGTCAAACATCTGCTAGAAGCTTGGTAACCCTTGAGGCTCCAAAGGGCCAGGAGGAGAAGAGCAAAGGAAAGGACATTCCACCCCAGCCAACGGCCGGTAATTCCCAACTTTCCTCTCTTCCAACAAGACCGTGGACCCTTAAGGAATTACTTGCCTTGTTGGAGACTGAAGGACCTGAGATGCCTCCAGATCAACCTAAAAATGTGGATCTTGTGAGACAACTAGTGTCTCTATTTTGGGATAAAAACTTTGGAAAACTGCTGACTTTTGTTCAGACAACAATTTTAAAGGACATCATTCAAGATGTCGTCTTGTATTGTGTGAATGCTTTGAAGGAAGACAGTGTGGTCCTGTCACAGGTCCAGCCCAGGGACATAAGCCAACTAAAAAGCGCAAGTGTTCTTCAAGACGGGGAGGTGTACTCCGAAGTACCCTACAGCTCGTCATGGTTGAATCAAAACGAACAACTAGACGACATCGACAAAGAGTTTGGCCCCAACGTTTACCGCTTAGTGAGCGCCAAGCCGCCAGATGCAGGACCGACTGGTAGCGTTCCATCACCGCCTGGGAGCGAGGTACCCGGTTCCCAAGCAGGAGACGGCAGTGCCCAGTCTGACCCCCTGTACTCCTTTCAAATTCAAGTTTTGCCACCAGAAGAAGCCAAAGCCGTCTTTGACCAATGCCATGGTGTCACCTTGCATGGTGATCCAGAGCCAGTCCCAAATCCTGCTGTGGCGGATGAGCCGCTCAAAGATGTCCCTTCCACGAGGGGCTCACACACGGAGACCAGCCTACAGCAGTTCTGCTGCATCGAAAAGTGGAAGGAAACGGTCTGTGGCTCCAAAGCTTCGCTGGGTAAATGCACGTGTGGTCAGGTGTCTGATCTGGGGAGCGAGCCAATGGACCGCCAAGACCTAATGACGCTACCTGACCTTCACCCCCACTCGCCCTTGGAGTCTAAAAGTGAGAAGAGAACCAGCATGCCAGTCAGTCAGATGTTTGTCTTGAGGGACTGCAAGGATGAAACTGATGACACGGACAAAGAAACGCTACATAAAAGCCTGCCGACCATGGTAGTGGAACACCAGGACACAAACGTTTGCAGCACTGAGAAGGATCTTCACCAGGACCAGATGCCTGATTATGAAGATTGCGAAGAAGCTCAGCTGGAACCTGCAGAGAGCCGCCAATCCACCGATACGGACATTAGTGAGGAAGAGACTCCTGTGCTACCTCTTGATGGGAAGTGTGAAGAAGCTCCAAAGGCATCTTCAGACATGACAAGCTCTTCTTTGGAACCAGAAATGACCTGTCTTGGTCAGACTGGCGGTCTGACGGACGTTAGTCAAACTCCAACACAAGAAGGAGACTCAAGAAAACGGAAGCGACTAAGCAGTCCTGATACTCTCTTTCCATCCCTGAAGAAGTTGATTCAAACCAAAGCGCGTGAAGATTCACGCAATTCAAAAAGCAGGACCAGTTGTGTTCCCAAGACGGACTGTGAACCTTCAGGGCCGGTAAAAACCGTCCAGCTGGTGCTCTTCGGCTCTTTACCTCGGGAAAGGCGGGCCATATCCCAGAGATGCCAGGAGACGGCGATGATTCCAGAGGTTGTTTATGCTAATGTCAGCCCCTTGAAGAGCAGACCTGGAAAGGCCGCGTCCGCCCTGGACTACTCGGCTGCCAAAGGGATTCGTGCCAAAATGCTTTTGTCTCCTGGTAAAAGGAAGAACAGACTCAAACGCAAAGCAAAAACTACCGACAGACAAAAGACTAGTTCCATAAAGGGCCAGGACTTTGGTGCCCACCTGGGAATGTCGGCTCATGACCGGAGAAGAATGAACGAACACGGAAGCCAGGCTCTCTTCCCCATCCAGGAGAACGTCTTGAAGTTCAACGTTTTGCCCAATAGCTTCAGCTTTGAAGACTCGAAGGGCAACAAAGAAACCACAGAAGGTTGTCCAGGTGAGTCCCTCTCTGACTGTTAACGTGGGGCCATTTTGGGTACCCAGAATGGGTGGTACCATTCCCCGTGACTGCTGCAGACCTGCCAACCTTTTGAGGACTCCACTCTAACCTTCTGGCCCCGTTGGTGTAGTCACCAGGCTGTCCTCCAAGGCCGCCTGGGGAGTCAAAAGGTTTTCCAGCAAGGCCCAGGTACTAGGAAATGGCCTCAGTGATGGTGCGTACAAGCGTATTAAAGGGTCCAGATGCGTGGCCAGTACACCAAATGCTTACATGTTGGCAGGTCTGTTCCAGAAGTTGGTACATGAGTATTTTACATGCAATGAAATATGCATTTGTTTGGATAGAAAATACTGAATGGTTTTCATGTAAGTCATGCCCCCCCCCCCCCCCCCAGATAAACCTTCACCAGAATCCAAAAAGGAGACCCTCCATCAGAAAAGCATAGGTAGGACATTTCAAGCTCTGTGTGCATTTTATGTTTTAATAACATCAGCATGAAAAATCCTTTTTGTTGTCATTTTTTCCAGCTAATGTGTGGAATCCTCTTCCTGGAAAGGGGTGCGACCCCACACAGCACCACGCCGCCCCCAGAAGCTCCGGTGTCTTTGCAGTGTTTCAGAAGAAATACATGGAGATGTCCCAACTGTCGGTGACTCGGTAGCCGTGGATGGATTTTATATTTATTTGGAATCCTCTGATGAAGGATGGATGAAGCTCTGATTTGTTAGCCAAAGTTTTAGTTGGTTCACGTGACCTCAAGGTATGCTTCCTGTTGCCTTAGAAGAACAAGTTGTCCTGTGACAGCCATGTTTATATTTTTATATAAAAATAGATCTTTTATTTTGGCCATTGGTGTTTTTTTTTATATAAACCATGTGAACAGTTTACTTCAGCCGTATTTGATGTTTTATATTCAATGTAGTAAAACATGGAGGGAATTTCTTTTGGCGGTACAACCTGGAAGCGGGGCTTCCGGTTTTGTTGGACTCTGGTTGGTTTTGAGTCGTTCAATAAAAAAAAATGCCGTCCTTCTGAACGCTTTGTTGCCATTTTCTCTGTACAGCTTTAGGGTTCCTTCTCCTTGTCTGGCCACCACGGGATGGCTCCTTGGCGCCGCCTTGACGCCCCTCTACGTATTTCACCGCCAAGGCCAAGATGTTTGCTACTTTGTGTCTCCATTTGGGCTGATTGAGGGTTTATATGCATTCGGAATTCACTTTGCATTTTATTCTTCATGCCCGTGCTTGTGTTTAGGAATGTCTGAGATTGGGTTATGACCAAAAAAACATGCCGATATTGTCAATATCAGTCGTTAACATCATTTTTTCCATGACTACATTTTTTTTAACTTAAAAAGAAAAACATGGCAATAGAAAATTTGACACTGAAAGCTGAGATGACATTTTTTCTTGAAATATGATTTCTTGGCATATCTTATCTTAAGCACTGGTTAAGGTTTGCACAATGTCCGTTAGAGAAAAGAATTATGTGCGAGTCTCATGTCCTCAAGTCCAGTTGAGGACGGTAAGACCAAACGCTGCTGCAGGTAAGACCATAGTTCTCCTCCTGTACAGACGTGGGCAGCTCAAAGCGGGCGAGTCTCCGAAGGCCGTTCTCCTGGAAGTGGGCTCTGCCGGGGTCTCCGATGAGAACTTGGCTGCGGTTGGTTTGAATGCAGCGGTCCAACCACGCGTGAAGGCTGCGGGAAAGGACCTCGTCGTAAAACATGTCACCGAGGAGGATCAGGTCAAAGCCGCCAGGACACGAGCCAATCATGTTTCCTGTCACGCAGGTGGGCGCCTCCAGGCCGTTCAGCTCAAAGTTCATGCGGGTCGCCAGAATGGCAACTGTGGGCAAAAAGCGACTGGCTTTAATATTCCAACATGACCTGGCACCAAATTCACTTCATTCATAATCTGCAATAATACTTTTAATACAACCTGGTCCACCTAAGTCAGGGGTGGGCAAATATTTGGACTCGAGGGCCGCATTGAGTTAACAAAATTGTCTGGGGGGCCAGAACATATATTTAACACACACACACTATTTTATGCTTATCATTTTCCTTGAATTATTTGTCTAATTTTATCTGTAAAAGTGTTATCCTATATCAGTTGTATGTCCCTTTTTTAGGAGCACTTTAAACATCACACCACATCAAACTATGTCATTTAATTTGACAGTTTTGTTGTTTATTTTTTTATTAAATCAGACATCCGACTTGCAAGTCATGTTGCCAGTTTGTATGTTAAAAGTTGAAGTTACTTAGAAAGCAACTGGCGGGCCGGATTCAAACGCTTGGTGGGCCGCATGTGGCCCCCGGGCCGTAGTTTGCCCACCCCTGACCTAAGTAGTCCTGGGAATGTTACATCCCAGTCCTGATGCTCTATTGGGGTGTTTCTGCACTGTGATTGGTCACCCGCCCAAAGTGCTTCCTAACTACAAACCATATAAGGAAGTCCACTCTGTGACGTCACAAATGGTTTTGAGCCAGCCCAAACTTCTTTCAGGGCTCACTTCCAAATGCGCAAACTCGTGATGTGAAACTTTGGCATGGTTTAACAGCAGAATGCAACATTCTAACCACATTTAGAATGTCCCGCCATGACAGTCTCACCGGGGTCGATGTCGTTAGCAAGAACATGAGCAGCTCCACTTCGTGTAGCCGCGATGGCTGAAGCCCCACAGCCGCTGCCCACATCCAAGACTGACCTTCCCTGACACACGCCAGGATTGTCCAGGAGATACCTACAGGGAGACACCAGGTTAGTTCGTCTAGCTAAAAAGCAAAACTAAACAATTGATGCTACTTCATAAAAAGAGTTACCTTGAAAGCGCCTGTCCGCCTGGCCAGTATATGGCCCAATATGGGTCCTCAAAGGGCCAAAGTTCTGGTCTTTCAAACCAAAATCTACACTTTGGGGTAAAAAGTCTTAACTTGATCTCTGGTGTCAAGTTGTCCTCTTCGACAGTTTGTGTATTCTCTGAAATAAACCTTCTAATGGCCTCATCGCTCAGGCGTTTGATCGGAGTTGGCCTGGGGGCGGTCACTGATTTTAAACGACTAAAAAGTCTACAAGTGCTTAAAGGCTTCAACATGCTGTGGCTAATATAGCTGCTATGCTAATCACAGTTATTCAAGCGGATATTATATATTATTATATATTTGAAATATTACATATGAGCTCACGTTACGTTATAACGGCAGTGAAAAAGGAGCACCCATACTCATGAAAACACCTCCACAGGAAGACAACATTGGAAAAACGGTGCCTTGGTTAACTAGTCCGTCGCCGTGTAGAAACGTGTGTCAGCAACATGGTTCCGCTTGATGTTTGTCCTACAGCTAATATTGAAATGTATGGAGGACCAAAACTGCCAAAATAATAAATAAATAAATAAATACAAGTGAAAATAAAAACAAAAATGAAAAAAAAATCAAAAAATTAAATACAAAAAATAAATATAAATGGAAATAAATAAAAAAATATATACATAAATATTTTTTTATTTTTGTTTTTGTTAAAAACAAAAATGAAAAAAAATCAAAAAATTAAATACAAAAAATAAATATAAATGGAAATAAATAAAAAAATATATACATAAATATTTTTTTATTTTTGTTTTTATTTCCATTTATATTTATACTTTTATTTTTATACTTTTAGTTATTTATTTATTTTTTATTTTGGCAGTTTTGGTCCTCCATAGTAATATGTCATGACACAGTAAAATAAACTAGCACAAAGCATAATTATCGTTTGAAATTAAAAGCAAAGAAAAGATAATGAATCCACATGCTTTACTGTTTACTCATATTTATGTATTCATGGATTAGAATGGAGTCCAAACCACAAGGTGAAGTGAACACGTCATCAATTGATCACTTTGAGCAGTCTATTTAAAGTGCGAGTATTCACTGCCTAGTTACAAAAAGTCATACAAATATGAAAATACACTCAATATCTAAAAGACAGGTTGTGGAAGCAGTTATAATACTATGGGAATTGATGGGGGGTGGGGGGGGAGGTTTTGAAAGACACAATACATGCCTTGTATAGCACATCCTGTTGTTTATTATACTGAGCCCCCCCCCCCACACACACAGCTCCCACGCAGCCTCCTTATCTGGATGATTCCCACAGCATTATCGGGTTGAAGGACACGTCTCCAGTCTTGGGAGCGAGAGCAGGTGCTGCTAAGTTTGAGGGAGCCCACACAAGCATCAGACATCCGATGGGAGGAGACATGAAGGCGACCTTCTGGCTGTCTTCCTCCCGTGTGCTGGCATTGCAATTGTTTTGGATTCACTCCACTTATTTCTTCATCTACACCAGGGCTGGGCAAACTTTTTGACTCGCGGGCCGCATTGATTTAACAAAATTGACAGGGGGGGCCAGACTCTGTAGTATTTTACACGTAAGAGTCCATTTTTACACGTAAAAGTGTCATGCAATCTGCTATATGTGCACTTTGAGATCATTTATTTGATGTAAAGTGCGTTATAAATTACATTTATTATTATTATTATTAGGTTAGCGCGCAGACCTCACAGCGAGGCGACCAGGGTTCAATTCCACCCTCGGGCATCTCTGTGTGGAGTTTGCATGTTCTCCCCGTGCATGCGTGGGTTTTCTCCGGGTACTCCGGTTTCCTCCCACATTCCAAAAACATGCTAGGTTAATTAACCACTCCAAATTGTCCAAAGGTATGAATGTGAGTGTGAATGGTTGTTTGTCTATATGTGCCCTGGGATTGGCTGGCGACTCGTCCTGGTTGTACCCCGCCTCTCGCCCATAGACAACTGGGATAGGCTCCAGCATCCCCCGCGACCCTCATGAGGAAAAAGCGGTAGAAAATGAATGAATGAATGAATTATTTTATTATTATTTTTTTTTTATTATTATGTGTTTGTGTCCCTTTTTTCAGAAGCATTTTGTAAACAGCTGTCTTCGGGCGAGAGGCGGGGTACACCCTGGACTGGTCGCTAGCCAATCACAGGGCACATATAGACAAACAATCATTTTTGGAGCCCAGTGAGGATAAGCGGTAGAAAATGAATGAATGAATGAATTTTGTAAACAACAGACCACATCAAATAACGAAATTGATAAAACAGCTACTTCCACCATCAAAAGGTTGGCTCAAGCCATGATGCCAGGTTGTATGTTGAGTTTAAATGAAATACTTTGGAAAGAACAGGCGGGCCGTATTCAAACACTTGGCGGGCCAGATGTGGCCCCCGGCCCGTAGTTTGCCCACCCCTGATCTACGCCGAAAAGAATCGGCGTGGGACTTGCACCTAAAAAGAGTTGGTCCCAACACAATAAAGCCAAAATATTACCGAACTAAAGGAACTAGAAGAAACAAGAAGAAAGTTGAAATGGTCGTAAAAATGACAAAAATGCACAGCAAAAACCATCTGGGATCCTAAGAGAATAAAGTCCAAAAATATGACAGCATTCTGAAGACTCGTTGAAAGGTGATGAAATGTAGTATTTGACTTTGGTCACTAGGGGGCAGTAATGTTTGGTGAGGATGAGCATCAGCTTTTATTGCAGGTTTGAATGATGTCACAACAGAATAGAATAATCAGAATAATAACACGGCAACTGTTGTCAAAGCTAAAACACAACCGTGAACTTATTCTCCACGTCTGGAATTAGGACCAAAGACAGCTGGGGTAGGCTCCAGCTGTGTCCTATTTATGGTTTGTTGGTTTCTTTTGGCTTTTTCCTGATTTTGGCGTCGCCAGAGTGTTCATGCTTATTTTCTCTTATTATGTCTACTATATTTTGGAATAAGAATGTAAATGTTACTATGTGGGGGGTTAGTTCATGGCTCTAATAATGTTGGAGAAACACATTTCTTTCCATGTTCTAACTAGGAAAACATGACATATTAAAAATGCTGGAGAAATCCCTAGTTTATGTTGGTTTAGTGCTTCCAGACATGACTGTGAATTCCCTTTTTATAATATATCATGATTTATTAGGATTATATCATGATTTGGGGGATCATCAAGATGTTTTCTGGCAAAATTGAGCCTTAATGTTGTTTTGGTCTGGGAAGTCTGCCATGCATCCGGTACGCTGGCATCCCAAAGCTTTTCCAGACTGATGGATCCCGATGAATCAGAGTGAAGTAATGTTGTAATGGAGGCCATGTACTACTTTGGAAACAAGTGGCTGCATTGGGATGAAAGTCATAGTACATAAGGTGTATTTCAATAATGTAATAATAGCCACTAGATAGTACATAAGGTGTATTTCAATAATGTAATAATAGCCACTAGATAGTACATAAGGTGTATTTCAATAATGTAATAATACCCCCTAGATAGTACATAAGGTGTATTTCAATAATGTAATAATAGCCACTAGATAGTACATAAGGTGTATTTCAATAATGTAATAATAGCCACTAGATAGTACATAAGGTGTATTTCAATAATGTAATAATACCCACTAGATAGTACATAAGGTGTATTTCAATAATTGAAATACACCTTATGTATTACACCTTACATACACCTTATGTACCTTATCAATAATTGAAATACACCTTATGTACTATCTAGTGGGTATTATTACATTATTAAAATACACCTTATGTACTATCTAGGGGGTATTATTACATTATTAAAATACACCTTATGTACTATCTAGGGGGTATTATTACATTATTAAAATACACCTTATGTAAAAAAAAAAAATAATAAACTCTGATAGAACCGCTTTTGGAGATCCTCAGAGTCTAACCTCAGATTTGAACAAAGTATTTTAACAAAGGGCCGACTGCAGCTTCAGGCGTGAGCGCCTTAACAAATGGCCGTCCGCTTCTTCAGGGATGAGTGTGCGTGTGTGCGGCCTAAGGCGACCCGTGAATGTGCGACCGTGGGGGTTTCATTTGTTCAAAAACATAGACGTTTGACCCCCCTCGTACTTTAGCAAACGGTCGACAGCATCTCCGGATGTGTGTGAGTGTGCGGCCTAAGGCATCCCGTGACCGCGCGACCGGGGGGGGGTTTCATTTGTTAAAAACATACATTGTTAAAAAATGGAAGTAATTATCCAATGACTCCATATTACAGTCTGACCTATGGTGGCAGTGCGAGGGGCCGACTTAGACATGTACGGGCATGTCCGGATTTTAAAAAACTACCGCCGCCTCATCATGGCGTATCGGGGGGATGTGGGGGCGCGGAGTACAATAAGCCACAAAACTTAGCTCCAGATGAGACGGCCTCATTGTACTCAAAAGTCGTCCGTCTTCATGAAAGCATTGTACCCCCCGACAGTATTCCACGGGTATAAAACAAGATCAACAGTCAACCAAAAGTCATTACCTACATACACTTCTGCAGAGAGCTCAACACATTTGTGATGAAACCTGGTGACTATGCGTCGTTTGGTTTTAGAACTTAAAACCAAACCTTGAACTTCAAGAATCCAATCAATTACTGGCGTTCTATTTTTGTAGATATTGTAAAAGCAGGAGTTCATCCACAACGGGGAAATCACACTCGTGAGTACTTATGACCAAATTGAAGTCGGCGATATTCACATTGTTTTCATTGACGGCGTTATGACTTGTAGCGGACTTTGATGAGGAGTTGCCACAGGTGGAAGTTGGTAAGTACTGATTTGCATGAAGTTTGGATCATAAGCCTAGTAAAGCTTATTTAAAAACATCAATTACAGCGCTACACAAAGTTGCGGAACGTTCAAAGACCGGAGAGAAGGTGATCATACAAAGGAGAATGATTTTGAACCTCATGTTCACCGAATGAGCGTTGAAGCGCATGGACAGGACTTGGGTATGTATGGATCTACATCAAGTTAACAACGAGGCTCGTGATGACGTTTAAACATGAATGACAGGGTTAAGCAACATGGCAAAGGAGTGTGTAGAAGCGGATGGAGGTCGTGAGAAAGATCTGGCTTCTGTGGTGACAGAGTTAGAGGGGTGTGACCAAGACTCTGATGATAGACCAGGTAATGTGTGTAATTGATGATGCAATACAATATCCCATCATTATAATATGGTGATACCCTATCATTATAATAACGACGGTGATATTATTCCTTCGCAGAAAGAAGCAGAGGTTGGGGTAAACGACAAAGCAGAGGAGTGACAGATCGAAAGAAAAGAATCAGAGCTCGAAAGCTGTTGATGAAAAGTCTTCTCACCCACGTGCTTCACATCTTAGCTGAAGTCTGGTAATGTGGATCGGTTTTTTGCTTTTGCCAGACCTATGGGTTTTAATATGGATGAGGGTTACCCGGTCGATGTACCGTGTGAACTGACGGATGTCATAAACGAGTTCAATAGAATCCCCAACGAGCAAAATGACCCACTACCCGAAACAAACGATCATTATGATGCTGGTGATGATCCTTTTTTTGCCATCAGGCAAATCGCAGACTTTGAAGACTTTTTTAATGCGCTTGAAAGAGCGCTCGAGCGGCTTAATCGGCCATCGGCGTCTGGTTGGATACACGACGAGCCGTCCTCACAAGCCGGGGGAGGTCTGGCCGAGCCACAGATTGTGAACAGAGACCGTTTCAACAATGTGGAAATAAGACGTGTGCTAAACATTCCCCCTCCTGAGCGTGTACCTAACTTTGCGACCTTCTACGTAGGTGTTATGGAACACGTGAATGATTTAGTCCATAGAGCTAGAGGTGTTTCAGCACCGGGGGGTGTTGTGCAGCTGGAGTTGATGGGGGAGGGATTGAGACAACACATAGTCGTCCGAGCGACGGATGACCCTAACGATATCACAACTGCGTTTCAAGATTTACTGGATCGATTGGTACAATCCAATCTAGAAGTCATGACCGATGCTGGTTTAGAACTCGTCATGCAGGTGGTGCGTGACCAGAGAGGTGGGGGAAAACGCAAGTTGGAGAATACACTCGATTGTGAAATCATCCAAAAGAAAAAACGCCATTTGTACATTTTGTACAATAGAGATCAATGATGCTTGGCCACCATTATAGCTCTGATGCTAGACAGCCATCAGACGGTAGAGTCCGCCAGGCAACGGGGTCGGCACCTACGGCATTGTGTAGGCTTGAGCGAACATACCCCGGTGGGTTTTAATGACATCCATAAATTTGAGACGGTTCTGAATCGTAAAATTGTTGTCTTGTACAGAAATGAGGGATTTACACCGCTTTGTCATTTTGAGACAAATTTCACCAAATCGACAGACACATTGTTTTTGTTTTTGGCGCAGAATCACTACTACGGTGTAAAATCAGTAGCGGCTTTTGTCGGGCACGGGTATTTCTGCCATTTTTGCTACAAAGGTCACGACAATCTCAACACACATCGATGTCAATGGCATTGCCCCGTTTGCACCACACACGACTGCACTGTAGGTGCCGACCCCGTTGCCTGGCGGACTCTACCGTCTGATGGCTATCTAGCATCAGAGCTATAATGGTGGCCAAGCATCATTGATCTCTATTGTACAAAGTGTACAAATGCCGTTTTTTCTTTTGGATGATTTCACAATCGAGTGTATTCTCCAACTTGCGTTTTCCCCCACCTCTCCGGTCACGCACCACCTGCATGACGAGTTCTAAACCAGCATCGGTCATGACTTCTGGATTGGATTGTACCAATCGATCCAGTAAATCTTGAAACGCAGTTGTGATATCGTTAGGGTCATCCGTCGCTCGGACGACTATGTGTTGTCTCAATCCCTCCCCCATCAACTCCAGCTGCACAACACCCCCCGGTGCTGAAACACCTCTAGCTCTATGGACTAAATCATTCACGTGTTCCATAACACCTACGTAGAAGGTCGCAAAGTTAGGTACACGCTCAGGAGGGGGAATGTTTAGCACACGTCTTATTTCCACATTGTTGAAACGGTCTCTGTTCACAATCTGTGGCTCGGCCAGACCTCCCCCGGCTTGTGAGGACGGCTCGTCGTGTATCCAACCAGACGCCGATGGCCGATTAAGCCGCTCGAGCGCTCTTTCAAGCGCATTAAAAAAGTCTTCAAAGTCTGCGATTTGCCTGATGGCAAAAAAAGGATCATCACCAGCATCATAATGATCGTTTGTTTCGGGTAGTGGGTCATTTTGCTCGTTGGGGATTCTATTGAACTCGTTTATGACATCCGTCAGTTCACACGGTACATCGACCGGGTAACCCTCATCCATATTAAAACCCATAGGTCTGGCAAAAGCAAAAAACCGATCCACATTACCAGACTTCAGCTAAGATGTGAAGCACGTGGGTGAGAAGACTTTTCATCAACAACTTTCGAGCTCTGATTCTTTTCTTTCGATCTGTCACTCCTCTGCTTTGTCGTTTACCCCAACCTCTGCTTCTTTCTGCGAAGGAATAATATCACCGTCGTTATTATAATGATAGGGTATCACCATATTATAATGATGGGATATTGTATTGCATCATCAATTACACACATTACCTGGTCTATCATCAGAGTCTTGGTCACACCCCTCTAACTCTGTCACCACAGAAGCCAGATCTTTCTCACGACCTCCATCCGCTTCTACACACTCCTTTGCCATGTTGCTTAACCCTGTCATTCATGTTTAAACGTCATCACGAGCCTCGTTGTTAACTTGATGTAGATCCATACATACCCAAGTCCTGTCCATGCGCTTCAACGCTCATTCGGTGAACATGAGGTTCAAAATCATTCTCCTTTGTATGATCACCTTCTCTCCGGTCTTTGAACGTTCCGCAACTTTGTGTAGCGCTGTAATTGATGTTTTTAAATAAGCTTTACTAGGCTTATGATCCAAACTTAATGCAAATCAGTACTTACCAACTTCCACCTGTGGCAACTCCTCATCAAAGTCCGCTACAAGTCATAACGCCGTCAATGAAAACAATGTGAATATCGCCGACTTCAATTTGGTCATAAGTACTCACGAGTGTGATTTCCCCGTTGTGGATGAACTCCTGCTTTTACAATATCTACAAAAATAGAACGCCAGTAATTGATTGGATTCTTGAAGTTCAAGGTTTGGTTTTAAGTTCTAAAACCAAACGACGCATAGTCACCAGGTTTCATCCCAAATGTGTTGAGCTCTCTGCAGAAGTGTATGTAGGTAATGACTTTTGGTTGACTGTTGATCTTGTTTTATACCCGTGGAATACTGTCGGGGGGTACAATGCTTTCATGAAGACGGACGACTTTTGAGTACAATGAGGCCGTCTCATCCGGAGCTAAGTTTTGTGGCTTATTGTACTCCGCGCCCCCACATCCCCCCGATACGCCATGATGAGGCGGCGGTAGTTTTTTAAAATCCGGACATGCCCGTACATGTCTAAGTCGGCCCCTCGCACTGCCACCATAGGTCAGACTGTAATATGGAGTCATTGGATAATTACTTCCATTTTTTAACAATGTATGTTTTTAACAAATTAACCCCCCCCCGGTCGCGCGGTCACGGGATGCCTTAGGCCGCACACTCACACACATCCGGAGATGCTGTCGACCGTTTGCTAAAGTACGAGGGGGGTCAAACGTCTATGTTTTTGAACAAATGAAACCCCCACGGTCGCACATTCACGGGTCGCCTTAGGCCGCACACACGCACACTCATCCCTGAAGAAGCGGACGGCCATTTGTTAAGGCGCTCACGCCTGAAGCTGCAGTCGGCCCTTTGTTCAAATACTTTGTTCAAATCTGAGGTTAGACTCTGAGGATCTCCAAAAGCGGTTCTATCAGAGTTTATTATTATTTTTTTTTTACATAAGGTGTATTTTAATAATGTAATAATACCCCCTAGATAGTACATAAGGTGTACATATTTCAATAATGTAATAATACCCCCTAGATAGTACATAAGGTGTATTTCAATAATGTAATAATACCCCCTAGATAGTACATAAGGTGTATTTCAATAATGTAATAATACCCACTAGATAGTACATAAGGTGTATTTCAATAATGTAATAATACCCACTAGATAGTACATAAGGTGTATTTTAATAATGTAATAATACCCCACTAGATAGTACATAAGGTGTATTTCAATAATGTAATAATACCCCCTAGATAGTACATAAGGTGTATTTCAATAATGTAATAATACCCCCTAGATAGTACATAAGGTGTATTTCAATAATGTAATAATACCCCCTAGATAGTACATAAGGTGTATTTCAATAATGTAATAATACCCACTAGATAGTACATAAGGTGTATTTCAATAATGTAATAATAGCCACTAGATAGTACATAAGGTGTATTTCAATAATGTAATAATACCCACTAGATAGTACATAAGGTGTACATATTTCAATAATGTAATAATACCCCCTAGATAGTACATAAGGTGTATTTTAATAATGTAATAATACCCCCTAGATAGTACATAAGGTGTATTTCAATAATGTAATAATACCCACTAGATAGTACATAAGGTGTATTTCAATAATGTAATAATACCCACTAGATAGTACATAAGGTGTATTTCAATAATGTAATAATACCCCACTAGATAGTACATAAGGTGTATTTCAATAATGTAATAATACCCACTAGATAGTACATAAGGTGTATTTTAATAATGTAATAATACCCCCTAGATAGTACATAAGGTGTATTTCAATAATGTAATAATACCCCACTAGATAGTACATAAGGTGTATTTCAATAATGTAATAATACCCACTAGATAGTACATAAGGTGTATTTTAATAATGTAATAATACCCCCTAGATAGTACATAAGGTGTATTTCAATAATGTAATAATCGCCACTAGATAGTACATAAGGTGTATTTTAATAATGTAATAATACCCCCTAGATAGTACATAAGGTGTACATATTTCAATAATGTAATAATACCCCCTAGATAGTACATAAGGTGTATTTTAATAATGTAATAATACCCCCTAGATAGTACATAAGGTGTATTTCAATAATGTAATAATACCCCCTAGATAGTACATAAGGTGTATTTCAATAATGTAATAATACCCCCTAGATAGTACATAAGGTGTATTTCAATAATGTAATAATACCCCCTAGATAGTACATAAGGTGTACATATTTCAATAATGTAATAATAGCCACTATTGTGTGATTTCCACTAAAAGAGCCTGGGGGTCTCTAATGAGAACAACGGCAGCTCACATAGGATTCCTGCTTGTGAACGTCAGTCCCGGAACTCTGAGCGATCCGAGAGCAGAGCCGCCATTAGTCCTGTTGTCAGACCCTGAAAGCTTCCGGTGGGATGCTTTGTGATAAAATGTGTTGGCAACATCCGTTGGCATGGCAACAGATAAGGGAGGAGACGGTAGACTAGTGGTTCCTCAATAGGTTCCTCAAGTGGCTGCTGAGGGAAGGATGGGAAGGATGGGAAGGTTTTAGTCAGGTTTCCTTACCAGCCAGCAGATGGCAGTATTGTGCAGTACAATTATTATTTAGTGTACTTTAACCGAGGATGGGCAGTACAAACGTTGGTATCGTTCCCATAGTAAGTAATGTTGGAGGTACCAGCAGTGGCATGGATACTTTTTACTTGCATGATACTACTCCTTGAAGGATTTGATGATTTGTTGCAATTCTGATGATTTATTATCATATTAAAGAGACAATAATATAATATAGCATATAACAATATACACAACCGTCTAAGCAAAATAAAGTCAATCGTGCTAAAGAATCAAATAAAAGCAAAAACTTCTTTTGGGAATACTTTGGCCTTCCTGTGTCCAACGGCTCGCTGCTTTGTCACTTTGTCATCAATATACTGGAACTAGTACTTTCTGTGGTTTGGATTCATCCATTCATCTGTTCATCTGTTCATCTGTTCATCCATTCATCCGTTCATCTGTTCATCCATTCATCTGTTCATCTGTTCATCCATTCATCCATTCATCCGTTCATCTGTTCATCTGTTCATCCATTCATCCGTTCATCTGTTCATCCGTTCATCCGTTCATCCGTTCATCTGTTCATCCGTTCATCCATTCATCCGTTCATCTGTTCATCCATTCATCCGTTCATCCGTTCATCCATTCATCCGTTCATCCATTCATCCGTTCATCCGTTCATCCGTTCATCTGTTCATCCATTCATCCGTTCATCCGTTCATCCGTTCATCCGTTCATCCGTTCATCCGTTCATCTGTTCATCCATTCATCCGTTCATCCGTTCATCCGTTCATCCGTTCATCCGTTCATCTGTTCATCCGTTCATCCGTTCATCCGTTCATCCGTTCATCTGTTCATCTGTTCATCTGTTCATCCGTTCATCTGTTCATCTGTTCATCCGTTCATCCGTTCATCTGTTCATCCATTCATCCATTCATCTGTTCATCCATTCATCTGTTCATCCATTCATCCATTCATCTGTTCATCATCTCTAATCTAGTCATCCATTCATCCATTCATCCATTCATCTGTTCATCATCTCTAATCTAGTCATCCATTCATCCATTCATCCATTCATCCATTCATCCATTCATCTGTTCATCCATTCATCCATTCATCTGTTCATCATCTCTAATCTAGTCATCTGTTAAACAGTTAAAAACAATAAAAAAACCTGACATATTGAATCATTATTTAGTGTTATTATTTAGTTAGTGTATTATTTAGTGTGTCGCGGCACGGTGGTTGAAGATGACTGCCCTAGACCAGGGATGTCCAAGCTGCAGCCTGGGGGCCATACACAGCCCCCGCTGTTCTTTTATCCACATTCTAAAAGAAGAAGAACAATCAGTCTAACATCCCAAGGTCACGTGCTGACCTTGGTATCCTGGTGGTGCCTGGCGGTTCTTCAGATGTACTGTTCCTAATCTTGGGTTCAGCATGAAAAGCCCCCATGGACCCCACGTCCCTTGAAGACCCCGCGGTGCCCACGTGGTTGTCTCGCTAGCAGGCAGCAACCTGGCATGTCTCGCTGCTGTAGTGGTGCCATACCAGGGTTTTGGTAATGATAGAAATATTTTATGAATAGAACCCCCCCCCCCCCCCGCCCCCCCGCCCCCCACCCACACACATAAAACAAGGTCTTGTTTATCCTCTTACCGACTTCCACAGATGAGCAGCGTTTCTTGGAGCTGTGATTTGTCCCGATAAGCCAATAAATGTTCCGTCATCGGTTGAGCGTTGAGATCCATTAGTGGCGGACTCGCCTCGGGGGAGGGGAGGGAAAATGGAAATGGAAATGACAAAGTAGGAGCCCAGCCTGGAAAGACACTCATTGATCCAGGGATGGGAGAAATAAGCTTTTCCAAGGAACGCTATTGACCCAAACTGCTTTCAAAGGCCCCCTCTTGAAGTTGGGGGATGCCTTGCTCAAGGAACCTGCAAACCCGGATCTGTTTTACTACTTACTCTGGACCCGTTTGTCTTGGGAGACCCAACCGGGGGCATATAGTCCCAGACCACATAGATCCAAAGACCACTCGGGGATTCAGACCCTCCACCACGATGAGGTGCTGATTCAGGAAGGAGGAGCCAAGAGGAGCCACTTCTCCGAATGCCTCCCAGACGCCTCCCTGGTCAGGTGTTCTGGGCATGCCCAGTCGGGAGAAGTCTCACAGCTGGCCCTTTAAATCCTTGGTGTCCTCCTGGTAGAACTGGAAGAGGTGGCTGGGGACCGGGATTGAAACCTTTAACCCTTGATGACATCATCGATCATACTTGGGGCTACGCTAGCTTCTTTGTTAGCAGCTAAGGACCTTTTCTTTTTAAAGATAAATCCTATTCGCTTAATGTACCGCATATTCATTTATTGCTAACACGTTAGCCCTGGAATTTGTTTATCATATTTGATGTTCATGGAATAATAAGATGGAAGCCTGTCCAGTATTATTACAGTATTACTACAGTAATAGGAATCCTATTACTTTTATTATTAGTAGTATTATGAAGTCAATGCTAATATGCTAATATTTCTTTAGCTTCTACACGTCCATTAAAGACACAATCTTTGTCTTGTTCGGGAGCCAAGTTGGTCGTTCCTCGCCGGCGTCTTCACGGTGGCGTGGAGAACGTTGCCATCTTCCCGCTTCATCTCAGAAGAAACATAATCTCCCCCGAGAGAAGCTCTTGAGAAGGTCTGTGTCGTCTTTTGAAGAGAGAATCTGAATCTGGTCTTTGTCGCTGAGTGGAATCTCCGCTGTGGGTTTTCCGAGTGAAAGCGACCGGGTTGACGGCATCCTCGGAGCAAAGCCGGAAGCGTCTGTGGATCAATACTTCCTCAAAGCGCATCAGCAAGGATTAACTCCACTTCTGAGGAAGCTTTGCATGTCAGCGCTTGGCTCGTTTAACTGCTAATTAGATGCTCTCCGTCGAGCATATGGTCCTTCAACAGCATCTGGTACAGCTACCATGGGGGGGGGGGCTTTTCAAAAGGAACTTTCAGTCCCCCGCATCCAACAATATTCTTCCTGATTACACTCCTGATCAATAGCAGATGAAAATGGAAAGAATTCCTGTTTTTCACTCTTAAGTCCTAATGAGGTTGGAAGTCTGGGATCAAAACCAAAGACCAAAGGACCAAAGGACCAAATGGAAAGGAGACCAAATGGAGGGCAAACAAGCGTTCAAGTGAAATCGGCCATTTATCAGAGGATCCCAAGTTGGAGTCCACCGTCTTTTAAGGAAAACAACTTGACAAAAACGTGGACTGAATGATCTTGTGTGGTGATCGCTGAATGGCGGAAGACGCCAAAAAACGCTTTCTTTGGAGACGTTGAGGCAACGTTTGGAATTGGAATTGGAATGACAGGTTTTCCTCTCGCTTGACGCTCCTGACGAGGAGATCCCATCTGAGATGGTTTCCTCAATGAAACAATGGAGCTTCAGTTGTGCAGGGGCGTCAAACGGCAAGTGTTCCCCTGACCTAAATCCAACTGAGAACATTTGGGGATGGATGGCAAGGGAAGTGTAAGATGGACACCATCCGTTCCAGGCATGCCCTCCGTGAAGCCGTCTTCACCCCCCCCCCAAAAGAGGGATATTCTACCATCCCAAACAATGTAAATGAGTTCTGTTTTTGTTTCTGTTTCTGAGAAACTGACCTGCTCCTGGCAACCTCCTTTTCCAACATGAAAATAGAAAGTGTTCATTCTTCATCTCCAAGCTCAGTTTTCACGTCTGGCAATAATCGCACTTGTGTGCATTTGTGTGTTGCTAATACACAAGCACACAAACACACAAACACACAAACACACAAGCACAATGCCGGGACAGCAGACCTGCAGGGCCCCCCATAGCAGACCCTCTTATTGTATTTATCCAATTCAATTACTGTGACACAGATAGATGGACCTGCCGTCCGTGGGGACGCTTGTCATTTGTTAGCATCGGCGGCCATGTCAGCCCCGAGGTAGCGATGCAGGCCGGGGTTGTGTGTGGTGGAAATGAAGGACGGAATGGAGAGGAAGATGAAGGGGAAGGAGGAGGAGAATGATGGAAGCTTAGGAGGAGGACGATCGACAACTATCTGGAGGAACGTGCTAACATGCAAGGGAACGGCTTCCATGCACAGTATTCCCTCCTTTGTTGGGGTTAGGAATCCTGATAACCACCTTTGGCATTATTAGAGCCGTTAGACCTGATGTTATAGACCTGATACACCACCTTTGGCATTATTAGAGCCGTTAGACCTGATGTTATAGACCTGATATACCACCTTTGGCATTATTAGAGCCGTTAGACCTGATGTTATAGACCTGATACACCACCTTTGGCATTATTAGAGCAGTTAGACCTGATGTTATAGACCTGATATACCACCTTTGGCATTATTAGAGCCGTTAGACCTGATGTTAGACCTGATACACCACCTTTGGCATTATTAGAGCCGTTAGACCTGATGTTATAGACCTGATACACCACCTTTGGCATTATTAGAGCCGTTAGACCTGATGTTATAGACCTGATAACCACCTTTGGCATTATTAGAGCCGTTAGACCTGATGTTATAGACCTGATATACCACCTTTGGCATTATTAGAGCCGTTAGACCTGATGTTATAGACCTGATATACCACCTTTGGCATTATTAGAGCCGTTAGACCTGATGTTACAGACCTGATATACCACCTTTGGCATTATTAGAGCCGTTAGACCTGATGTTATAGACCTGATATACCACCTTTGGCATTATTAGAGCCGTTAGACCTGATGTTACAGACCTGATATACCACCTTTGGCATTATTAGAGCCGTTAGACCTGATGTTACAGACCTGATATACCACCTTTGGCATTATTAGAGCCGTTAGACCTGATGTTACAGACCTGATGTTACAGACCTGATACACCACCTTTGGCATTATTAGAGCCGTTAGACCTGATGTTATAGACCTGATATACCACCTTTGGCATTATTAGAGCCGTTAGACCTGATGTTATAGACCTGATATACCACCTTTGGCATTATTAGAGCCGTTAGACCTGATGTTATAGACCTGATACACCACCTTTGGCATTATTAGAGCCGTTAGACCTGATGTTATAGACCTGATATACCACCTTTGGCATTATTAGGGCCGTTAGACCTGATGTTATAGACCTGATATACCACCTTTGGCATTATTAGAGCCGTTAGACCTGATGTTATAGACCTGATATACCACCTTTGGCATTATTAGAGCCGTTAGACCTGATGTTATAGACCTGATATACCACCTTTGGCATTATTAGAGCCGTTAGACCTGATGTTATAGACCTGATATACCACCTTTGGCATTATTAGAGCCGTTATACCTGATGTTATAGACCTGATATACCACCTTTGGCATTATTAGAGCCGTTAGACCTGATGTTACAGACCTGATATACCACCTTTGGCATTATTAGAGCCGTTAGACCTGATGTTATAGACCTGATATACCACCTTTGGCATTATTAGAGCCGTTAGACCTGATGTTATAGACCTGATATACCACCTTTGGCATTATTAGAGCCGTTAGACCTGATGTTATAGACCTGATACACCACCTTTGGCATTATTAGAGCCGTTAGACCTGATGTTATAGACCTGATACACCACCTTTGGCATTATTAGAGCCGTTAGACCTGATGTTATAGACCTGATATACCACCTTTGGCATTATTAGAGCCGTTAGACCTGATGTTATAGACCTGATACACCACCTTTGGCATTATTAGAGCCGTTAGACCTGATGTTATAGACCTGATATACCACCTTTGGCATTATTAGAGCCGTTAGACCTGATGTTATAGACCTGATACACCACCTTTGGCATTATTAGAGCCGTTAGACCTGATGTTATAGACCTGATATACCACCTTTGGCATTATTAGAGCCGTTAGACCGAATGTTATAGACCTGATATACCACCTTTGGCATTATTAGAGCCGTTAGACCTGATGTTATAGACCTGATACACCACCTTTGGCATTATTAGAGCCGTTAGACCTGATGTTATAGACCTGATATACCACCTTTGGCATTATTAGAGCCGTTAGACCTGATGTTATAGACCTGATATACCACCTTTGGCATTATTAGAGCCGTTAGACCTGATGTTATAGACCTGATATACCACCTTTGGCATTATTAGAGCCGTTAGACCTGATACACCACCTTTGGCATTATTAGAGCCGTTAGACCTGATACACCACCTTTGGCATTATTAGAGCTGTTAGACCTGATGTTATAGACCTGATATACCACCTTTGGCATTATTAGAGCCGTTAGACCTGATGTTATAGACCTGATATACCACCTTTGGCATTATTAGAGCCGTTAGACCTGATGTTATAGACCTGATACACCACCTTTGGCATTATTAGAGCCGTTAGACCTGATGTTATAGACCTGATATACCACCTTTGGCATTATTAGAGCCGTTAGACCTGATGTTATAGACCTGATATACCACCTTTGGCATTATTAGAGCCGTTAGACCTGATGTTATAGACCTGATATACCACCTTTGGCATTATTAGAGCCGTTAGACCTGATGTTATAGACCTGATATACCACCTTTGGCATTATTAGAGCCGTTATACCTGATGTTATAGACCTGATATACCACCTTTGGCATTATTAGAGCCGTTAGACCTGATGTTACAGACCTGATATACCACCTTTGGCATTATTAGAGCCGTTAGACCTGATGTTATAGACCTGATATACCACCTTTGGCATTATTAGAGCCGTTAGACCTGATGTTATAGACCTGATATACCACCTTTGGCATTATTAGAGCCGTTAGACCTGATGTTATAGACCTGATACACCACCTTTGGCATTATTAGAGCCGTTAGACCTGATGTTATAGACCTGATACACCACCTTTGGCATTATTAGAGCCGTTAGACCTGATGTTATAGACCTGATATACCACCTTTGGCATTATTAGAGCCGTTAGACCTGATGTTATAGACCTGATACACCACCTTTGGCATTATTAGAGCCGTTAGACCTGATGTTATAGACCTGATATACCACCTTTGGCATTATTAGAGCCGTTAGACCTGATGTTATAGACCTGATACACCACCTTTGGCATTATTAGAGCCGTTAGACCTGATGTTATAGACCTGATATACCACCTTTGGCATTATTAGAGCCGTTAGACCGAATGTTATAGACCTGATATACCACCTTTGGCATTATTAGAGCCGTTAGACCTGATGTTATAGACCTGATACACCACCTTTGGCATTATTAGAGCCGTTAGACCTGATGTTATAGACCTGATATACCACCTTTGGCATTATTAGAGCCGTTAGACCTGATGTTATAGACCTGATATACCACCTTTGGCATTATTAGAGCCGTTAGACCTGATGTTATAGACCTGATATACCACCTTTGGCATTATTAGAGCCGTTAGACCTGATGTTATAGACCTGATATACCACCTTTGGCATTATTAGAGCCGTTAGACCTGATACACCACCTTTGGCATTATTAGAGCCGTTAGACCTGATACACCACCTTTGGCATTATTAGAGCTGTTAGACCTGATGTTATAGACCTGATATACCACCTTTGGCATTATTAGAGCCGTTAGACCTGATGTTATAGACCTGATATACCACCTTTGGCATTATTAGAGCCGTTAGACCTGATGTTATAGACCTGATACACCACCTTTGGCATTATTAGAGCCGTTAGACCTGATGTTATAGACCTGATATACCACCTTTGGCATTATTAGAGCCGTTAGACCTGATGTTATAGACCTGATATACCACCTTTGGCATTATTAGAGCCGTTAGACCTGATGTTATAGACCTGATATACCACCTTTGGCATTATTAGAGCCGTTAGACCTGATACACCACCTTTGGCATTATTAGAGCCGTTAGACCTGATACACCACCTTTGGCATTATTAGAGCCGTTAGACCTGATGTTATAGACCTGATATACCACCTTTGGCATTATTAGAGCCGTTAGACCTGATGTTATAGACCTGATACACCACCTTTGGCATTATTAGAGCCGTTAGACCTGATGTTATAGACCTGATACACCACCTTTGGCATTATTAGAGCCGTTAGACCTGATGTTACAGACCTGATATACCACCTTTGGCATTATTAGAGCCGTTAGACCTGATGTTACAGACCTGATACACCACCTTTGGCATTATTAGAGCCGTTAGACCTGATGTTACAGACCTGATACACCACCTTTGGCATTATTAGAGCCGTTAGACCTGATGTTATAGACCTGATATACCACCTTTGGCATTATTAGAGCCGTTAGACCTGATGTTATAGACCTGATATACCACCTTTGGCATTATTAGAGCCGTTAGACCTGATGTTATAGACCTGATACACCACCTTTGGCATTATTAGAGCCGTTAGACCTGATGTTACAGACCTGATATACCACCTTTGGCATTATTAGAGCCGTTAGATACTACTAAACTACTAAACATACTAACACATTTAAGTGTGATTTGCTGTGATTGGCTGGCCACCAGTCCAGGGTGCAACCCACCTCTCGCCTGAAGACAGCTGGGATAGGCTCCAGCATAACCACGACCTTAGTAATGGTAACATAATGCTAACCTAATAATGCTAACCTAATAATGCTAACCTAATAATGCTAACCTAATGGTAACCTAATAATGCTAACCTAATAATGCTAACCTAATGCTAACCTAATAATGGTAACCTAATAATGCTAACCTAATGGTAACCTAATAATGCTAACCTAATAATGCTAACCTAATGCTAACCTAATAATGCTAACCTAATAATGCTAACCTAATAATGCTAACCTAATGGTAACCTAATAATGGTAACCTAATAATGCTAACCTAATGCTAACCTAATAATGCTAACCTAATAATGCTAACCTAATAATGGTAACCTAATAATGGTAACCTAATAATGGTAACATAATGATAACCTAATAATGCTAACCTAATAATGCTAACCTAATAATGCTAACCTAATAATGCTAACCTAATGGTAACCTAATAATGCTAACCTAATAATGCTAACCTAATGGTAACCTAATAATGCTAACCTAATAATGCTAACCTAATGGTAACCTAATAATGCTAACCTAATAATGCTAACCTAATAATGGTAACATAATGGTAACCTAATAATGCTAACCTAATAATGCTAACATAATAGTAACCTAATAATGCTAACCTAATGGTAACCTAATAATGCTAACCTAATAATGCTAACCTAATAATGCTAACCTAATAATGCTAACCTAATGGTAACTTAATAATGCTAACCTAATAATGCTAACCTAATAATGCTAACCTAATGGTAACTTAATAATGCTAACCTAATAATGCTAACCTAATAATGCTAACCTAATGGTAACTTAATAATGCTAACCTAATAATGCTAACCTAATAATGCTAACCTAATAATGCTAACCTAATAATGCTAACCTAATAATGGGGGGAGGGGGGCTGGGTGTTCCCGTGCTTCCTGGTGAAATAAGCTGCCAGTATTTCCTCCTCATGTCCAGCATCAGGATTAACCCTCCGGATGCCGGATGCCGGATGGCGGATGGCGTACGTATGTTGCTAGAGAGGCGGCAACACGCTCCTGTGTGGGATTGAACACAGCACTGGTGATTTCTCTCATTTCAGTCATTTTAACCGGTTTGTCAATACGCTGTTTGTGCTGCCCCCCCCCCCCCCCACACCCCCCCACCTTTGTTCAATCAATGGCCTCCTAAACGAGGTAGAACGTGCTGCCTTTGAAAGCAGACAAATCCTTTGCTGACATTTTTATGCTGCAAAGCTGCCGCTCCTCCCTCCATGAAACAAAATGGCTGACACGCTGCTGTGTCAGTATGGACCCCTAATGGGCCCCCTATGGGCCCCCAATGGGCCCCCTATGGGCCCCTTATGGGCGCCAACCACCTACTGTACCTGCAGATCCAGGATCAAATCCAAGGACGCCCACCCCCTGATCTCATTAGAAGCAGACTGGTTAAACCTAATGATTGCTGGGGGGTGTTGGGGGTGTTAAGGCGACACGGGGGGGGGGGGGGGGGGGGGGGTAATGTGGCAGAGATGATTCCATCATCAGTAACATAACAACTTTGATGGAAGGGCAAGATGGTGCTCAGCAATACTCTTGGTCTCTGGTCTGGGCTCTGTGAGCAATAGGTAGGACCTCAGGATGTAGGGACCTTAAGATGTAGGGACCTGAAGATGTAGGGACCTCAAGATGTAGGGACCTCAAGATGTAGGGACCTTAGGATGTAGGGACCTGAAGATGTAGGGACCTGAGGATGTAGGGACCTGAAGATGTAGGGACCTGAGGATTTAGGGACCTGAGGATGTAGGGACCTGAGGATGTAGGGACCTGAAGATGTAGGGACCTGAAGAGGTAGGGACCTGAGGATTTAGGGACCTGAGGATTTAGGGACCTGAGGATTTAGGGACCTGAGGATGTAGGGACCTGAGGATGTAGGGACCTGAGGATGTAGGGACCTGAAGATATAGGGACCTGAGGACGTAGGGACCTGAAGATGAAGGGACCTGAGGATGTAAGGACCTGAAGATTAAGGGACCTGAAGATGTAGGGACCTGAGGACGTAGGGACCTCAGGACGTAGGGACCTGAGGACGTAAGGACCTGAAGATGAAGGGACCTCAAGATGTAGGGACCTGAAGATGAAGGGACCTGAAGATGTAGGGACCTGATGATGTAAGGACCTGAAGATGTAGGGACCTGAAGATTAAGGGACCTGAAGATGTAGGGACCTCAAGATGAAGGGACCTGAGGATGTAGGGACCTGAGGATGTAAGGACCTGAAGATGAAGGGACCTGAGGATGTAGGGACCTCAAGATGAAGGGACCTGAGGATGTAGGGACCTGAGGATGTAGGGACCTGAGGACGTAGGGACCTGAAGATGTAGGGACCTGAAGATGTAGGGACCTGAGGATGTAGGGACCTGAAGATGAAGGGACCTGAGGACGTAGGGACCTGAGGATGTAGGGACCTGAAGATGTAGGGACCTGAGGATTTATGGACCTGAGGATTTAGGGACCTGAGGATGTAGGGACCTGAGGATGTAGGGACCTGAAGATGAAGGGACCTGAAGATGAAGGGACCTGAAGATGTAGGGACCTGAGGACGTAGGGACCTGAAGACGTAGGGACCTGAGGATTTAGGGACCTGAGGATTTAGGGACCTTTTGTGGAAGATGCATTCAAAGACTCTGTGAATAATATGTAATATTCTACACTCATCAGTCACGCTTTTAGTTCATATTTGACGTATCTGACAACAAGCCCCTCATACCAACACAGCAGTAGCCCACAGCCGACATCACTTCCTGTCCGCCTTCTTCTCCCAGCCTCCCATCCTCACAGGAAGCAGTGGATGGATGAATAAAACGGGATTTATCCAGGTCATATTCTTGTATTCCTGCCAGGAACGTATAGATTTGGTACACTTTTTCCCAGCATGCACCTCATCATTTTAGCCGTATCGATACAATTTAGTCCGCCAAGTGGAGGGGATGGAGAGGAAGAGGAAGAGGAAGAGGAAGTGCTGTTATGGAGTGCAAAGAAATGACTAATTAGCTTAGTGACTCAGTCCACTTCCACAGTCTGTGACAGCCAGGATGGGGGGGGGGGGGGGGGGGGGGTGACATCCTTCTTAAGGTTTACTTTATGAGCAGTTGGTGTAGCCCTGTGTCCTAAAGCCTGCCCCCCCCCCCCCCCCATCATATCTGCGTGTACCTGCAGATATTAACGCTGTCAGGAAGGATAAAAAGCAGAAGATAAAAACACATTTTACTGCCCATTTATACTCATCCTCCCCACAAACATGTCTGACCATTCCAACCAAATTGCATAGATGTTTCTGAACCGGGGGGGTCGGGGGGGGGGGCGCGCTTTAGTTGGCGGATTGAGCTTTAACGCTCGGAACGCTCGCCGCTCTCAGCAGGCTAGCTTTGAGCCTCCACGGAGAGATGATGATACCAAAGGAAAGGAAATCACAGTCAGTGATGAAATCATGTGTCCTTGCCCCCCCCCCCCCATTGTCTAGAAAGTTCCACAAAGAAATATTGTCCAGAGATGATGCCAAGGTCCATTCCTAAGAATGGAATTGGTGCTGCGCTAGCTGCCGTCCGTGTCCACGCCCTTCCATCCATCTCAGCTTTTTTTGAAGTTGTTCAATATCTGCTCTCCTGGGTCAGGTTCCTTTTGGCTGAAGGACAAAATGGACTAAATGGAAGGAAGTTACAATTTATTACGCAATTCTAAGATCAAAGATGAGCACGCCTCTTAAAACCTGAGACCAACTAAGACCAACGCTAACGTTTCTTTAGGCATGGAAGGAAAACAAAGATGGATATTACTTTTGTATGACTTGGTGATTGTTTGAAAGTATGAGAATGGAAACTGTAGTTAAAATGACAAACACTGAACATCGAACATCAAACATCGAACATCGAACATCAAACATCAAACATCGAACCTCAAACATCGCTCCCTCACTCAATTTACATTGGTGACACATTACATTATATTACATTACGTATATTACATTACATTACATTACATTAGTGTGCACTGCATGGAGTCAACCATGGATGCAGAGTCCTCCCGTTTTGTGTGGAAGTGGTGCATTTTTCCCTTCTTGCTTTGAACTTCTGGCTGCACGGCGGCCAAGTGGTTAGCACGCAGGAGTCTAGGAGACTAGGAGACCCGAGTTCAATTCCACCCTCAGCCATCTTTGTGTGGAGTTTGCATGTTCTCCCCATGCATGCGTAGGTCGCCCCCCCCCCCATTCAAAAAACATGCTAGGTTAATTGGCCACTCCAAATTGTCTGCCCGAAGACGGCTGGGATAGGCTCCAGCACCCCCACGACCCTCGTGAGGATAAGGGACCTTCCTCAGTTCCAGAGCGGCGGCAGGCTCGTGTGTCCCTGCAGAGATCACGGGACCTAGGAGTTGCGCAATGGGGTCTAAACAAAGTGGTGCATCAGGATCCATTATTTTCCAGATGTTCGTGTGTGCCAGATGTCACGCTTGCTGCCCTGTAGATCAATCATGTGAGAAACGTCCTGGTGAGGATGGATGGGGTCCATCTGATCCACCCGACCCAATACTATTGACAACATGCTGACGTGGATTATTATGGTTTATCATGTCTCCGGGGCTCTAATAATAATAGGTATTTTTAGAAGGTCACCAATAATAAGAAGTATTTTTACAAGGTCACCAATAACAATAAGTATTTTTAGAGGGTCACCAATAATAATAAGTATTTTTAGAAGGTCACCAATAATTATAAGTATTTTTAGAAGGTCACCAATAATAAGTATTTTTAGAAGGTCACCAATAATAATAAGTAGTTTTAGAAGGTCACCAATAATAATAAGTATTTTTAGAAGGTCACCAATAATAAGAAGTATTTTTAGAAGGTCACCAATAATAAGTATTTTTAGAAGGTCACCAATAATAAGTATTTTTAGGAGGTCACCAATAATAAGTATTTTTAGGTCACCAATAATAATAAGTATTTTTAGAAGGTCACCAATAATAAGTATTTTTAGGTCACCAATAATAATAAGTATTTTTAGAAGGTCACCAATAATAAGAAGTATTTTTAGAAGGTCACCAATAATAAGAAGTATTTTTAGAAGGTCACCAATAATAAGAAGTATTTTTAGAAGGTCACCAATAATAATAAGTATTTTTAGAAGGTCACCAATAATAAGAAGTATTTTTAGAAGGTCACCAATAATAAGTATTTTTAGAAGGTCACCAATAATAAGTATTTTTAGAAGGTCACCAATAATAAGTATTTTTAGAAGGTCACCAATAATAAGTATTTTTAGAAGGTCACCAATAATAAGAAGTATTTTTAGAAGGTCACCAATAAGAAGTATTTTTAGAAGGTCACCAATAATAAGAAGTATTTTTAGAAGGTCACCAATAATAAGAAGTATTTTTAGAAGGTCACCAATAATAAGAAGTATTTTTTGAAGGTCACCAATAATAAGAAGTATTTTTAGAAGGTCACCAATAATAAGAAGTATTTTTAGAAGGTCACCAATAAGAAGTATTTTTAGAAGGTCACCAATAAGAAGTATTTTTAGAAGGTCACCAATAATAAGAAGTATTTTTAGAAGGTCACCAATAATAAGAAGTATTTTTAGAAGGTCACCAATAATAAGAAGTATTTTTAGAAGGTCACCAATAATAATAAGTATTTTTAGAAGGTCACCAATAATAAGTATTTTTAGAAGGTCACCAATAAGAAGTATTTTTAGAAGGTCACCAATAATAAGAAGTATTTTTAGAGGGTCACCAATAATAAGAAGTATTTTTAGAAGGTCACCAATAATAAGAAGTATTTTTAGAAGGTCACCAATAATAAGAAGTATTTTTAGAAGGTCACCAATAATAATAAGTATTTTTAGAAGGTCACCAATAATAATAAGTATTTTTAGAAGGTCACCAATAATAATAAGTATTTTTAGAAGGTCACCAATGATAAGAAGTATTTTTAGAAGGTCACCAATGATAAGAAGTATTTTTAGAAGGTCACCAATGATAAGAAGTATTTTTAGAAGGTCACCAATGATAAGAAGTATTTTTAGAAGGTCACCAATGATAAGAAGTATTTTTAGAAGGTCACCAATGATAAGAAGTATTTTTAGAAGGTCACCAATAATAAGAAGTATTTTTAGAAGGTCACCAATAATAAGAAGTATTTTTAGAAGGTCACCAATAATAAGAAGTATTTTTAGAAGGTCACCAATAATAAGTATTTTTAGAAGGTCACCAATAATAAGAAGTATTTTTAGAGGGTCACCAATAATAAGAAGTATTTTTAGAGGGTCACAATAATAATAAGTATTTTTAGAAGGTCACCAATAATAATAAGTATTTTTAGAGGGTCACCAATAATAAGAAGTATTTTTAGAAGGTCACCAATAATAAGAAGTATTTTTAGAAGGTCACCAATAATAATAAGTATTTTTAGAAGGTCACCAATAATAATAAGTATTTTTAGAAGGTCACCAATAATAATAAGTATTTTTAGAAGGTCACCAATAATAAGAAGTATTTTTAGAAGGTCACCAATGATAATAAGTATTTTTAGAAGGTCACCAATGATAAGAAGTATTTTTAGAAGGTCACCAATGATAAGAAGTATTTTTAGAAGGTCACCAATGATAAGAAGTATTTTTAGAAGGTCACCAATAATAAGAAGTATTTTTAGAAGGTCACCAATGATAAGAAGTATTTTTAGAAGGTCACCAATAATAAGAAGTATTTTTAGAAGGTCACCAATAATAAGAAGTATTTTTAGAAGGTCACCAATAATAAGTATTTTTAGAAGGTCACCAATAATAAGAAGTATTTTTAGAAGGTCACCAATAATAAGAAGTATTTTTAGAGGGTCACCAATAATAAGAAGTATTTTTAGAGGGTCACAATAATAAGAAGTATTTTTAGAGGGTCACCAATAATAAGAAGTATTTTTAGAAGGTCACCAATAATAAGAAGTATTTTTAGAAGGTCACCAATAATAAGAAGTATTTTTAGAAGGTCACCAATACTAGGAAGTATTTTTAGAAGGTCACCGATAATAAGAAGTATTTTTAGAAGGTCACCAATATTAATAAGTATTTTTAGAAGGTCACCAATAAGAAGTATTTTTAGAAGGTCACCAATAATAAGAAGTATTTTTAGAAGGTCACCAATAATAAGAAGTATTTTTAGAGGGTCACCAATAACAATAAGTATTTTTAGAGGGTCACCAATAATAAGAAGTATTTTTAGAAGGTCACCAATAATAATAAGTATTTTTAGAAGGTCACCAATAATAAGTATTTTTAGAAGGTCACCAATAATAACAACTATTTTTAGAAGGTCACCAATAATAACAAGTATTTTTAGAAGGTCACCAATAATAAGTATTTTTAGGTCACCAATAATAATAGGTATTTTTAGAAGGTCACCAATAATAAGAAGTATTTTTAGAAGGTCACCAATAATAAGTATTTGTAGAAGGTCACCAATAATAATAAGTATTTTTAGAAGGTCACCAATAATAATAAGTATTTTTAGAGGGTCACCAATAATAATAAGTATTTTCAGAAGGTCACCAATATTAAGAAGTATTTTTAGAAGGTCACCAATAATAAGAAGTATTTTTAGAAGGTCACCAATAATAAGAAGTATTTTTAGAAGGTCACCATCAGGTCTTCTATGCTCTACACGTGTAAATATTCTATTTAGGGATATTGAAATGTCCCCTGCTGGGACTAATAAAGGCATATCTTACCTTATCTTATCTTATGTTGAATCCTACTTAGTACGATGTGTGACATTCATATGCAGTATATGTATAAGTATGTATAGTATATGTATTCTCCATGGAGAAAGCATCTTAGGTCCTCTTTATTTAAGGAGGCCACATGGTACTTATACATATTTATTGAAGAAGTAAAGCACTGAATCACCTGCCGAAAAACAAAGTACAAATACACAAGTACTTATACTGCAATACAAATATGATTTCTATCCTGGACACCAACATGGACATGGAGAAGAAACCAACAAGTTGACAGCAAAAACGCCCCAAATGTGGATCTTGACAATCCAGACCAATAAAAGACCTTAGACGGTTTTACCCTGACAATCAGCGCCCCTCTAAAACCCGAACCCCGACACTACGTGGGCCAAAGGCCGGGTTGGAAAGTCCTGGTTTCCAGCAGACTGTGGGACAAGTTTCTCAGCTGGGCTGCGGAGTGAACGGGTCTGTACCCCAACAGGTCCAAAGTTCGGTTACACTGGTTCTGCACGGTCCTGACGATGTCAAAGTCCAGATGAAGTCTCCAGCTCTCAGCCGCCACCCTGGAGTCCCTGGTGGTGGAGTATCTGTAGTTCAGTTCTGATGGAGCAGAAGAACCTCCACGTGTGTTCCTGGTCATCCACATCCGCACCCTGTCCTCCAGCTCCAGTCCAACAAAGCGGTAAATCTCTGAGGCCTTGTGCTGCGGGTTGAACGCCAGGTCCTCATATCTCACCAGAAGGTAGCGTCCCTGCAGCCAAGCCGGGTTCTGCAGGCCTGTTTCTGCAGACGCCACCATGTCCTTGCAGGTGCTGGTGATCTGGGATAGATCCACGGATCGGGGCTGTCGTCCTGTCGCGTTCCAGATTTTCCAGGCGCGAAACTGATCGGAAAACGTCATCATGCGCGAGGCCAGAATGGCTCTGGGGTCCCTCACCAGGTGGATGATCTTCAGGTCCAGGCGTGGATCTTCGGCTAACGTACGTAGGTCCCCCACCTCGGGGATCCGAACAGTCTTTATGGCGACGTGACCTCTTGACAGACACGACGCCGACGCCAAGGTGAGGTTCAGCGCCCCACACTTTTTGGGACACCGTGTTTCTTCAGGAGGATCAGAAGTCCGAAGTCCTGTTCCATCCTCTCCTTCCGGGCACACCGGAGGAGAACAAAGGGCGTGGCTGGAGCTCCTGCGAAAGAAGGAGTTAGTGACATGGTCCTGCGGCTCGGGGCGGATGTAACTCTCCACGAAGTGAAGGTCACAGTTGTACAGGTTAAGAAGGAGGTCTCTGTACGCCCCCAGCAGGGCCCGCCGTTCCAAACGGCGACGCGGTCCACCGCTGGAGTTGGTGAAGGCCTGCTGGACGTGGTAGAGAGGTTCAAACATGTAAAAGATCTCAGGGTGGTGGTTGAGGAGCTGACCCGTGAAGGAGGAACCACTTCGTGTTGTGGCAAACAACAGGATGTGCTTCCGAGGAGCTTCCTCCGTGAACGGCCAGCTCTCATTGCAAAAGCTTCTCCACTTGGATTCTGGAATGACAAAGCAACCGACGACATTCCTCAAAATCCACCATCTCAACTCCTCCGTCCTTCGTGGCTGCTTCTGCCCAGACCTCCCTCCCCCCGGCTGGGTTGTCCATCTCCTCCTGGCATTTCCCGAGGCCTCCTATTGGTCGGATGGGCCCTGGATTATGGGTGCTAATCATCACCGGACATCCCGAGCCACAACCCAACGCTCATGGCCACAGGTGAGGGTCGGCCATATAATAATAATAATAATAATAATAATAATAATAATAATAATAATAATAATAATAATAATAATAATAATAATAATAATAATAATAATAATAATAATAATTCATTCATTCATTTTCTACCGCTTTTTCCTCACGAGGGTCGCGGGGGGTGCTGGAGCCTATCCCAGCTGTCTTGGGGCGAGAGGCGGGGTACACCCTGGACTGGTGGCCAGCCAATCCCAGGGCACATATAGACAAACAACCATTCACACTCACATTCATACCTATGGACAATTTGGAGTGGCTAATTAACCTAGCATGTTTTTGGAATGTGGGAGGAAACCGGAGTACCCGGAGAAAACCCACGCATGCACGGGGAGAACATGCTAACTCCACACAGAGATGGCCGAGGGCGGGGACCGAACCCTGGTCTCCTAGCTGTGAGGTCTGCGCACTAACCACTAGACCGCCGTGCCAATAATAATAATAATAATAATAATAATAATAATAATAATAATAATAATAATAATAATAATAATAATAATAATAATAATAATAATAATAATAATAATAATAATAATCCATGACTTTTGGTCATGGCATGGATCCAGAAGAATGGAGAAAGAACCAACACATAATCTGTCATTAGAGAAGCTGGTCCTCCTGCCGTGTGGATGATGGCAAACATCTATATATAGCATATAGCATATAGCGCTAAGCGCTAACACGCAATTACTGCTGATGAGGAGCTGATTGCAAACGGGGGTGTCACGTTAAAACAGTAGAGTAGATGATTAGTGGAGATAAATTGGTGGTTAATTGTCAAAGGAATCACGTAGTCCTCATTTCTCTAGCCGTACCTTTCCTATGGAATTTACCTTTCCTATGTCTCCTAGGTTCCTATGTCCTATGTGTTGTTCTATTGTCCTTCACTCAATGCACTTTTTCCACCAGCAATGATTATACTAAATATATACTATAAATGTATAAATGTATAAATGTCATAAATGTCCAACGAGGGTTTCCACCTGTCCCTGCCGATCTTAGATGGGGGGGGGCATGCATGTGGTGGCGGCGGTTGGGGTACCTCTGTGATGTTGGCTCTGACAGTGATAGACGCCCCGGCAGCGTCCGGACAGCGAGTCCCTCAGGGTGCGAATGGCCGTGTACTGGACCCCCAGTGAAGCGCACACCAGCAGCAGCATCATCTTCCAGGAGCACTCCATCCCGGTCCACCCCCCCCTCCCCCCCGGGGCTTCCTTCACATTAAGGAGACACACACACCACATTCCTGTTTGATTGATGTGCTCGTCTTTACGCAAGCGTTGCTTTGGCTCCGTTACGTTGTTTAGGAGCCGTGACCCAACAGTAGACATCCATGTATATATATACTATATACAGTAAACCTCGGATATATCGGACTCGGATATATCGGAAATTCGCTCACAACGGACCAATTTTTCTGTAATGCATTTCCAATAAAAATTCATTGCATATATCGGATTTTTTATAACGGATTTCGCCTATTTCGTTTCAAAATCTCCAGTCCCGTTCCAATGCATTTCCATGAAATTTCCCTGGCATATATCGGATGGCCGCATCGTGGCGCTCCGATTCGCCGAATGGTGACAGGCCGCTATACGACGTCATTTGCAGCGTTTGCAGCGTTGCCTGCGCGTCCAGGTACATTGGAAACATAGTCAAGGAAGTGCCTTTTTATAACGGATAAAATCCAATTTACGCATATACCGGATATAAATCCCATATATGCGTAAAACGGACATTTTCCGGTATACGCATATAACTGATTTCGCTTATATCGGACAAAACCAGTGGGAACAATTGAATCCGATATATCCGAGGTTTACTGTATATGTATATATATATATAGAGCGTATTTTCTGTTGGGAGTATAAGTCGCAACAGAGTATAAAAAGCCCACAGCCAGCATGCTTCCCAGGAAGAACCGTAAAGGAACACGACGTGATGGACATCCGGTGATGCTTTGGTGCAAGGTGTACGCTCAGAGGAGCAGCAGGCAACAAATGAGGTCAGGGGTGCATGATGAGGGTGGGACTGAGGGACTAAGGGATTTAGGATGCAAGTGATGAAAGAACGTGACGGTGCTCATGATGTGTCCATGATGGAATACTCAATATGATCCGGAATGCTCCCATCGAGATGGGAAATCCACGAACGAGCATCACAATTTGTTTAGGATTATGTTTTCCCTCTCCCATAAATACGTTGGTATTGAACGCCTCCTCGCCATATCGTCTTTGACCCTGCCATGGCGTCGGAAAACTGGGGTGGGGGGGTGGGGGGGGTTAGCAAGGCAGCCGGCTGAAGACATGATGCTAGTTGAAGTTGGCTGACTTAATAAAAATCCATATCTCATACGTACATATAATACGAGACAAAAGCTATAGCCCATGATTCTAAAATCATGTAAAATAATCATAGCATGTATCAAAAAGTTCAAATATTATTCATCATTACTATTATTATTCTAATGTAATATTTATAAATATGAAAATAACATTGCTTTAGATGTTTTTTATGTTGGAAATGAACTAAACTAAACATTCATTCCTGTCAATCTTGACTACTTCATTACGGTCAGTAGTACGGTCAGTAGTACATGAAAAGAAAAGAAATGAATACACTTTCAAATATAAGAGCCAAAAATTAGCAAATTAGCATCATCATTTTTTAAATCAGGAAATCATTTAGAGATGAAAGAAACCTGACATAAGAAACCCACCAAGGACCAAGGAACCCCCAGATTAGGACGTGATAGATGGATTTTAATATTAATATTATTCTAGCACGCACACACACACATGCATGCTCAGCCCCCCCCCCCCAAAAAAAAAGACAGTAGGAAAGGAAACTTAATGGGATTAAATTCTTAGCGCTCATGCAAGCATAAAGGCGACAAGACGTCATCTTAGCATCGGAAGGACGACTACTGTAAGACCTCAGCCATCAACCATCAACCATCAACCATCAACCATCAACCATCAACCATCAACCATCAACCTGTCAACCATCAACCATCAACCATCAACCATCAACCATCAACCATCAGCCATCAACCATCAACCATCAACCATCAACCTGTCAACCATCAACCATCAACCATCAACCATCAGCCATCAACCATCATCCATCAACCATCAGCCATCAGCCATCAACCATCATCCATCAACCATCAGCCATCAGCCATCAGCCATCAACCATCAACCATCAACCATCAACCATCAGCCATCAACCGTCAACCATCAACCATCAACCATCAACCTGTAGAAGTCATGAAAAGGACAAAAAGTAGCAATGAGTCTCACTCCAAACACCAAGGAGCTGGAGGACACATTGAACTTCTTGTCAACCTTTCCGCTCGGATGAAAGGCTGCCGTGCGGAGCGGGAGGGAACGCCAACACAGCAGTATGTTTTGGACGGAAAGAAATAACACTACATTGTATCACGGCATCTCAGCATCTCCAAAGCCTCCTCTGTAGTCCTCATACGTCCAAAAGCCACATGAGACGTTCCGCGGATTGTTTTAACTTACCCCGAGTGAGATGTGATCCGAGCCGAAGAAGGTGGAAGTGATGGAGATGCGCTATTGATGAAGAGCAACGGGAGGCTGAGTGAGGAAGAGGAGGAGGAGGAGGAGGAGGAGGAGGAGGAAAAGGAGGCGGCAACACGAGGCTCCAGGAGTCTCCAGATTGGATGCCAGATTGTATTCTAGCCTTCGTGCTGCACCTTTGCTTGGTTTTAAAAAGTCCCACAAGAGTGTTCGATGCCGTGTTGGCCAAACTTATTGGGGCCGCACTTTTAGAGCTGATCAATAAGTATGTAAATATACATAAAGTTACATCTAATTGTTTTATTTACATTATAAATGTAAAAATTAACGCTACGTACTAAATTGAAGTCTCAATGTTGCATGTAAATGTTTTATTTACATTATAAATATAAACGTTAGCACTACATGCTAAATGGAAGTCTCAATGTTGCATGTAAATATTTTATTAAATGTTAAATGTAAACGTTAATGCTACATGCTAAATGGAAGTCTCAATGTTGCATGTAAATATTTTATTAAATGTTAAATGTAAACGTTAATGCTACATGCTAAATGGAAGTCTCAATGTTGCATGTAAATATTTTATTAAATGTTAAATGTAAACGTTAGCACTACATGCTAAATGGAAGTCTCAATGTTGCATGTAAATATTTTATTAAATGTTAAATGTAAACGTTAATGCTACATGCTAAATGGAAGTCTCAATGTTGCATGTAAATATTTTATTAAATGTTAAATGTAAACGTTAATGCTACATGCTAAATGGAAGTCTCAATGTTGCATGTAAATATTTTATTAAATGTTAAATGTAAACGTTAATGCTACATGCTAAATGGAAGTCTCAATGTTGCATGTAAATATTTTATTAAATGTTAAATGTAAACGTTAATGCTACATGCTAAATGGAAGTCTCAATGTTGCATGTAAATATTTTATTAAATGTTAAATGTAAACGTTAATGCTACATGCTAAATGGAAGTCTCAATGTTGCATGTAAATATTTTATTAAATGTTAAATGTAAACGTTAATGCTACATGCTAAATGGAAGTCTCAATGTTGCATGTAAATATTTTATTAAATGTTAAATGTAAACGTTAATGCTACATGCTAAATGGAAGTCTCAATGTTGCATGTAAATATTTTATTAAATGTTAAATGTAAACGTTAATGCTACATGCTAAATGGAAGTCTCAATGTTGCATGTAAATATTTTATTAAATGTTAAATGTAAACGTTAATGCTACATGCTAAATGGAAGTCTCAATGTTGCATGTAAATATTTTATTAAATGTTAAATATAAACATTAATGCTACATGCTAAATGGAAGTCTCAATGTTGCATGTAAATATTTTATTAAATGTTAAATGTAAACGTTAATGCTACATGCTAAATGGAAGTCTCAATGTTGCATGTAAATGTTTTATTAAATGTTAAATGTAAACGTTAATGCTACATGCTAAATGGAAGTCTCAATGTTGCATGTAAATATTTTATTGAATGTTAAATGTAAACGTTAGCGCTACATGCTAAATGGAAGTCTCAATGTTGCATGTGAATATTTTATTTACATTATAAATATAAATGTTAGCGCTACATGCTAAATGGAAGTCTCAATGTTGCATGTAAATATTTTATTAAATGTTAAATGTAAACGTTAATGCTACATGCTAAATGGAAGTCTCAATGTTGCATGTAAATATTTTATTAAATGTTAAATGTAAACGTTAATGCTACATGCTAAATGGAAGTCTCAATGTTGCATGTAAATATTTTATTAAATGTTAAATGTAAACGTTAGCACTACATGCTAAATGGAAGTCTCAATGTTGCATGTAAATATTTTATTAAATGTTAAATGTAAACGTTAATGCTACATGCTAAATGGAAGTCTCAATGTTGCATGTAAATATTTTATTAAATGTTAAATGTAAACGTTAATGCTACATGCTAAATGGAAGTCTCAATGTTGCATGTAAATATTTTATTAAATGTTAAATGTAAACGTTAATGCTACATGCTAAATGGAAGTCTCAATGTTGCATGTAAATATTTTATTAAATGTTAAATGTAAACGTTAATGCTACATGCTAAATGGAAGTCTCAATGTTGCATGTAAATATTTTATTAAATGTTAAATGTAAACGTTAATGCTACATGCTAAATGGAAGTCTCAATGTTGCATGTAAATATTTTATTAAATGTTAAATGTAAACGTTAATGCTACATGCTAAATGGAAGTCTCAATGTTGCATGTAAATATTTTATTAAATGTTAAATGTAAACGTTAATGCTACATGCTAAATGGAAGTCTCAATGTTGCATGTAAATATTTTATTAAATGTTAAATGTAAACGTTAATGCTACATGCTAAATGGAAGTCTCAATGTTGCATGTAAATATTTTATTAAATGTTAAATGTAAACGTTAATGCTACATGCTAAATGGAAGTCTCAATGTTGCATGTAAATATTTTATTAAATGTTAAATATAAACATTAATGCTACATGCTAAATGGAAGTCTCAATGTTGCATGTAAATATTTTATTAAATGTTAAATGTAAACGTTAATGCTACATGCTAAATGGAAGTCTCAATGTTGCATGTAAATGTTTTATTAAATGTTAAATGTAAACGTTAATGCTACATGCTAAATGGAAGTCTCAATGTTGCATGTAAATATTTTATTGAATGTTAAATGTAAACGTTAGCGCTACATGCTAAATGGAAGTCTCAATGTTGCATGTGAATATTTTATTTACATTATAAATATAAATGTTAGCGCTACATGCTAAATGGAAGTCTCAATGTTGCATGTAAATATTTTATTAAATGTTAAATGTAAACGTTAATGCTACATGCTAAATGGAAGTCTCAATGTTGCATGTAAATATTTTATTAAATGTTAAATGTAAACGTTAATGCTACATGCTAAATGGAAGTCTCAATGTTGCATGTAAATATTTTATTAAATGTTAAATGTAAACGTTAATGCTACATGCTAAATGGAAGTCTCAATGTTGCATGTAAATATTTTATTAAATGTTAAATGTAAACGTTAGCGCTACATGCTAAATGGAAGTCTCAATGTTGCATGTAAATGTTTTATTAAATGTTAAATGTAAACGTTAATGCTACATGCTAAATGGAAGTCTCAATGTTGCATGTAAATATTTTATTAAATGTTAAATGTAAACGTTAATGCTACATGCTAAATGGAAGTCTCAATGTTGCATGTAAATATTTTATTAAATGTTAAATGTAAACGTTAATGCTACATGCTAAATGGAAGTCTCAATGTTGCATGTAAATATTTTATTAAATGTTAAATGTAAACGTTAATGCTACATGCTAAATGGAAGTCTCAATGTTGCATGTAAATATTTTATTAAATGTTAAATATAAACATTAATGCTACATGCTAAATGGAAGTCTCAATGTTGCATGTAAATATTTTATTAAATGTTAAATGTAAACGTTAATGCTACATGCTAAATGGAAGTCTCAATGTTGCATGTAAATATTTTATTAAATGTTAAATGTAAACGTTAATGCTACATGCTAAATGGAAGTCTCAATGTTGCATGTAAATATTTTATTAAATGTTAAATATAAACATTAATGCTACATGCTAAATGGAAGTCTCAATGTTGCATGTAAATATTTTATTAAATGTTAAATGTAAACGTTAGCGCTACATGCTAAATGGAAGTCTCAATGTTGCATGTAAATGTTTTATTAAATGTTAAATGTAAACGTTAATGCTACATGCTAAATGGAAGTCTCAATGTTGCATGTAAATATTTTATTAAATGTTAAATGTAAACGTTAGCGCTACATGCTAAATGGAAGTCTCAATGTTGCATGTAAATATTTTATTAAATGTTAAATGTAAACGTTAATGCTACATGCTAAATGGAAGTCTCAATGTTGCATGTAAATGTTTTATTAAATGTTAAATGTAAACGTTAATGCTACATGCTAAATGGAAGTCTCAATGTTGCATGTAAATATTTTATTAAATGTTAAATGTAAACGTTAATGCTACATGCTAAATGGAAGTGTCAATGTTGCATGTAAATGTTTTATTAAATGTTAAATGTAAACAGGAGCTGGAATTACTAAATGTAAATATCATAAGCCAGGACTTCATGCAGTACTTCAGCCGTATGCAGTACTTCCATACAATACTCTTAACAGCATCATTGTTGCATCGTCTGTCACTGGAACATTGTCAACATAAACACAAAAAGCTAACAAAGCTAACACACACACACACACACAAGGACCTTTGTTTCCCCTCATGGGGTGAAGATGACTGCTGTCATGGAGCAATAGGTGCAATATCGCAGCCCCTGGGGGGTCGGGGTGGCGGGGGGGTCACTCTAGGGTCAGATTTAGCCACGGACAGCATCATCACTCCTTGGAGGAGGGTGTGTGTGTGTGTGGGGGGGGGGGGGGGTCTTTGAGATGGCTGTCCTGCTGAGACATTCCCACCACCGACTGAAGTGGAATTGGTTGGAATAACGGATGTCTTTAGATCGTCCATGTTCTTCTCGTCTTAACGTAAATACTAAAAGGATTGGCTAATTACTGTTAGCCGTTAGCTACTTCCTCATATGAAGGATATTTGTCATCACATGCTACCTGTCTATCACATGCTACCTGTCTATCACGTGCGACCTGTCTATCACATGCTATCTGTCTATCACATGCTACCTGTCCATCACATGCTACCTGTCTATCACATGCTACCTGTCTATCACGTGCGACCTGTCTATCACATGCTATCTGTCTATCACATGCTATCTGTCTATCACATGCTATCTGTCTATCACATGCTATCTGTCTATCACATGCTACCTGTCTATCACATGCTATCTGTCTATCACATGCTATCTGTCTATCACATGCTATCTGTCTATCACATGCTACCTGTCTATCACATGCTACCTGTCTATCACATGCTATCTGTCTATCACATGCTACCTGTCTATCACGTGCTACCTGTCTATCACGTGCTATCTGTCTATCACGTGCTACCTGTCTATCACATGCTACCTGTCTATCACATGCTACCTGTCTATCACATGCTACCTGTCTATCACATGCTATCTGTCTATCACATGCTATCTGTCTATCACATGCTACCTGTCTATCACATGCTATCCGTCTATCACATGCTACCTGTCTATCACATGCTATCTGTCTATCACATGCTACCTGTCTATCACATGCTATCCGTCTATCACATGCTACCTGTCTATCACATGCTACCTGTCTATCACATGCTATCTGTCTATCACATGCTACCTGTCTATCACATGCTACCTGTCTATCACATGCTTTCTGTCTATCACATGCTACCTGTCTATCACATGCTACCTGTCTATCACATGCTACCTGTCTATCACATGCTACCTGTCTATCACATGCTGCCTGTCTATCACATGCTACCTGTCTATCACATGCTATCTGTCTATCACATGCTACCTGTCTATCACATGCTACCTGTCTATCACATGCTACCTGTCTATCACATGCTATCTGTCTATCACATGCTACCTGTCTATCACATGCTACCTGTCTATCACATGCTACCTGTCTATCACATGCTATCTGTCTATCACATGCTACCTGTCTATCACATGCTATCTGTCTATCACATGCTATCTGTCTATCACATGCTACCTGTCTATCACATGCTATCTGTCTATCACATGCTATCTGTCTATCACATGCTACCTGTCTATCACATGCTATCTGTCTATCACATGCTACCTGTCTATCACATGCTATCTGTCTATCACATGCTACCTGTCTATCACATGCTATCTGTCTATCACATGCTACCTGTCTATCACATGCTATCTGTCTATCACATGCTATCTGTCTATCACATGCTACCTGTCTATCACATGCTACCTGTCTATCACATGCTATCTGTCTATCACATGCTATCTGTCTATCACATGCTACCTGTCTATCACATGCTATCTGTCTATCACGTGCTACCTGTCTATCACATGCTATCTGTCTATCACATGCTATCTGTCTATCACATGCTATCTGTCTATCACATGCTACCTGTCTATCACATGCTATCTGTCTATCACATGCTATCTGTCTATCACATGCTACCTGTCTATCACATGCTACCTGTCTATCACATGCTATCTGTCTATCACATGCTACCTGTCTATCACATGCTACCTGTCTATCACGTGCTATCTGTCTATCACGTGCTACCTGTCTATCACATGCTACCTGTCTATCACATGCTACCTGTCTATCACATGCTACCTGTCTATCACATGCTATCTGTCTATCACATGCTATCTGTCTATCACATGCTACCTGTCTATCACATGCTATCCGTCTATCACATGCTACCTGTCTATCACATGCTATCTGTCTATCACATGCTACCTGTCTATCACATGCTATCCGTCTATCACATGCTACCTGTCTATCACATGCTACCTGTCTATCACATGCTATCTGTCTATCACATGCTACCTGTCTATCACATGCTACCTGTCTATCACATGCTTTCTGTCTATCACATGCTACCTGTCTATCACATGCTACCTGTCTATCACATGCTACCTGTCTATCACATGCTACCTGTCTATCACATGCTGCCTGTCTATCACATGCTACCTGTCTATCACATGCTATCTGTCTATCACATGCTATCTGTCTATCACATGCTACCTGTCTATCACATGCTACCTGTCTATCACATGCTACCTGTCTATCACATGCTATCTGTCTATCACATGCTACCTGTCTATCACATGCTACCTGTCTATCACATGCTATCTGTCTATCACATGCTACCTGTCTATCACATGCTATCTGTCTATCACATGCTATCTGTCTATCACATGCTACCTGTCTATCACATGCTATCTGTCTATCACATGCTACCTGTCTATCACATGCTATCTGTCTATCACATGCTATCTGTCTATCACATGCTACCTGTCTATCACATGCTATCTGTCTATCACATGCTATCTGTCTATCACATGCTACCTGTCTATCACATGCTATCTGTCTATCACATGCTACCTGTCTATCACATGCTATCTGTCTATCACATGCTACCTGTCTATCACATGCTATCTGTCTATCACATGCTACCTGTCTATCACATGCTACCTGTCTATCACATGCTATCTGTCTATCACATGCTACCTGTCTATCACGTGCTACCTGTCTATCACGTGCTACCTGTCTATCACGTGCTATCTGTCTATCACGTGCTATCTGTCTATCACGTGCTACCTGTCTATCACGTGCTACCTGTCTATCACGTGCTACCTGTCTATCACGTGCTACCTGTCTATCACGTGCTATCTGTCTATCACGTGCTACCTGTCTATCACATGCTATCTGTCTATCACATGCTACCTGTCTATCACATGCTACCTGTCTATCACATGCTACCTGTCTATCACATGCTATCTGTCTATCACATGCTACCTGTCTATCACATGCTATCTGTCTATCACATGCTACCTGTCTATCACATGCTATCTGTCTATCACATGCTACCTGTCTATCACATGCTACATGTCTATCACATGCTATCTGTCTATCACATGCTACCTGTCTATCACATGCTACATGTCTATCACATGCTATCTGTCTATCACATGCTATCTGTCTATCACATGCTACCTGTCTATCACATGCTACCTGTCTATCACATGCTATCTGTCTATCACATGCTATCTGTCTATCACATGCTATCTGTCTATCACATGCTACCTGTCTATCACATGCTATCTGTCTATCACATGCTACCTGTCTATCACATGCTACCTGTCTATCACATGCTACATGTCTATCACATGCTATCTGTCTATCACATGCTATCTGTCTATCACATGCTACCTGTCTATCACATGCTATCCGTCTATCACATGCTACCTGTCTATCACATGCTATCTGTCTATCACATGCTATCTGTCTATCACATGCTATCTGTCTATCATATGCTATCTGTCTATCACATGCTACCTGTCTATCACATGCTATCTGTCTATCACATGCTATCTGTCTATCACATGCTATCTGTCTATCACATGCTACCTGTCTATCACATGCTACCTGTCTATCACGTGCTACCTGTCTATCACGTGCTATCTGTCTATCACGTGCTATCTGTCTATCACGTGCTACCTGTCTATCACGTGCTACCTGTCTATCACGTGCTACCTGTCTATCACGTGCTACCTGTCTATCACGTGCTATCTGTCTATCACATGCTACCTGTCTATCACATGCTATCTGTCTATCACATGCTACCTGTCTATCACATGCTACCTGTCTATCACATGCTACCTGTCTATCACATGCTATCTGTCTATCACATGCTATCTGTCTATCACATGCTACCTGTCTATCACATGCTACCTGTCTATCACATGCTGCGCTACCTGTCTATCACATGCTACCTGTCTATCACATGCTATCTGTCTATCACATGCTACCTGTCTATCACATGCTATATGTCTATCACATGCTATCTGTCTATCACATGCTACCTGTCTATCACATGCTACCTGTCTATCACATGCTATATGTCTATCACATGCTATCTGTCTATCACATGGTACCTGTCTATCACATGCTACCTGTCTATCACATGCTACCTGTCTATCACATGCTACCTGTCTATCACATGCTACCTGTCTATCACATGCTATCTGTCTATCACATGCTACCTGTCTATCACATGCTACCTGTCTATCACATGCTACCTGTCTATCACATGCTATCTGTCTATCACATGCTACCTGTCTATCACATGCTATCTGTCTATCACATGCTACCTGTCTATCACATGCTATCTGTCTATCACATGCTACCTGTCTATCACATGCTATCTGTCTATCACATGCTACCTGTCTATCACATGCTACCTGTCTATCACATGCTACCTGTCTATCACATGCTGCACACCCACAACGGAAACCAAGAAGAGTGTGGTGTCGGGAACCCTGCCCACGTGTAATGAGGTCATGATAGTTGGTATCGTGACGTGGCGTACCTGTTGTTGTGTTTCTGAGGAATTCGTTGACTCAACCACTAATTGCGTCATGGTTTCTATTAGAGATGATTTATGAATTCCGTAATGGTGTCTATTAGAGATGATTTATGAATTCTGTAATGGTGTCTATTAGAGATTATTTATGAATTGCATCATGGTTTCTATTAGAGATGATTTATGAATTCCGTAATGGTGTCTATTAGAGATTATTTATGAATTGCATCATGGTTTCTATTAGAGATTATTTATGAATTCTGTAAAGGTGTCTATTAGAGATTATTTATGAATTGCATCATGGTGTCTATTAGAGATGATTTATAAATTCCGTAATGGTGTCTATTAGAGATTATTTATGAATTGCATCATGGTTTCTATTAGAGATTATTTATGAATTGCATCAATTGCTTCTATCCATTTTGGCATCTTTGTCAACTTTTGCTTCATGAGTTTTTTTGACAGGACACAATATGTCAGTCAGATTACTGTATGCATCAGTCGGTTGAAAATCTGCTCTAAAATAGTCCTTGCATTCGACCCCCCCCCCCCCACTATAGATGCAATAAGCAAGTGAAAAGCAAATCTCATTCCAGCCAGCTAGCATGCCAGCTGAGACAGCTACATTCATTTCAGCAAACAACGGGCACGCCGCACGGCCACGTTCCATTACGCTGTTATTGGCTTCTGGAGGATCGAGTGAGCGCAGTAGTTTAAGGTACTTCTCAATCTCAAAGGTTATAGCTCTTGTGTTGTGATTATGAAAACACATTAAACATAATGCTGCCATAAAACATGGCTTTATGTAATCCTGCTTATTGGCTACTACAACTGGCTCCTTGATGTGTACTCTAGCTTGGATTCATGATACCATCTTTTGGTACTTGGGAAGTCAGGATCCAACTGGATAGTCACTTTAATTCCAACTCCAATGGGACTTGGTAGGACCCAATGCCAGGTCTTGCTTGCTGCGTTTTAGTCAGGTTCTCGCTGACCTGGATGGTTCTGCTGGTTCTGCTGGTGTTGATGGTTGGAATACTTTGAGTAGTGCAGCACCGTTTCTCTAGGTGGACATCTGTTGTGCTGGAGACTTCCTTTTCTGACTCTTGTGTAGTCCTTGGCCCCTCGGGTACCTGCAGGTAGACCTGCATCTCCTGGTTCATCACATAGCTTGGGAATTCCACTTGTGATCCACAGTTGCTTTGTTCTTCCTGGTTTACCCAACTCCTGGTTGGCAGTGGCGTTCAGGTCATCTGTGGATTCATCTGTGACTTCTAGCAGTCCAAGTGGACCTCATTCTCCTCCCATTTAGGCTTGGGTTTCCGAGCAGTATAGAAAGAAATAATGAAAGGTATTATTGCTGCTATTCATCTGCTGACCTATCGGCCGCATGCATGTAGGTAGCTAAACTCATCCTTGCTTGTAAACCTTAGCCTGTTCGCCTCTTGAAGCAAATTCATTTCCTTGCCGCATACCTGGACAAGACAGTGACATGACACTTTTCTCGAACCAGTCCAACCAGTTTGAAACGTTCCTCGCTGCCACAAAAGATTGTCAAGAGGAAGAGCTTCTCTGTGACGCTAATTCCTGCTGTGCATGTTGCAAGCGTATGGAAGTGTGAGGGATGGAAATAAAAATGTTGACTTTTCATGTTTCATGAGGGAGCAGAAGTTTTCCAATCTGACAAACATCTCAGCCTCATCCACGCTAGAATCTGGCCTCCAGACTCTCAATCACATCGCCGTAAAGCCTTTGAGACCTCCGGGGGGGAGGGTGTGGGGGGGTTGGTTTTATTGAGAATGTTTGATTGGTCCCAGTCTCGCTTGGTTTGCCCCTCTGAACATCACAGACATAAATTTGGACGTTGCAACAATGGAGGTACACACCTAATAGCCTCCTTGTGTCCTAGTACTAATCCCATACCCATCTAGTACTAATCACATACCCATCTAGTACTAATCACATACCCATCTAGTACTAATCCAATACCCATCTAGTACTAATCCAATACCCATCTAGTACTAATCCAATACCCATCTAGTACTAATCACATACCCATCTAGTACTAATCACATACCCATCTAGTACTAATCCAATACCCATCTAGTACTAATCCAATACCCATCTAGTACTAATCACATACCCATCTAGTACTAATCACATACCCATCTAGTACTAATCCAATACCCATCTAGTACTAATCCCATACCCATCTAGTACTAATCCCATACCCATCTAGTACTAATCCAATACCCATCTAGTACTAATCCCATACCCATCTAGTACTAATCCAATACCCATCTAGTACTAATCCCATACCCATCTAGTACTAATCCCATACCCATCTAGTACTAATCCCATACCCATCTAGTACTAATCACATACCCATCTAGTACTAATCCAATACCCATCTAGTACTAATCCAATACCCATCTAGTACTAATCCAATACCCATCTAGTACTAATCACATACCCATCTAGTACTAATCACATACCCATCTAGTACTAATCCCATACCCATCTAGTACTAATCCAATACCCATCTAGTACTAATCCCATACCCATCTAGTACTAATCCAATACCCATCTAGTACTAATCCCATACCCATCTAGTACTAATCCCATACCCATCTAGTACTAATCACATACCCATCTAGTACTAATCACATACCCATCTAGTACTAATCCAATACCCATCTAGTACTAATCCAATACCCATCTAGTACTAATCCAATACCCATCTAGTACTAATCACATACCCATCTAGTACTAATCACATACCCATCTAGTACTAATCCAATACCCATCTAGTACTAATCCAATACCCATCTAGTACTAATCACATACCCATCTAGTACTAATCACATACCCATCTAGTACTAATCCAATACCCATCTAGTACTAATCCCATACCCATCTAGTACTAATCCCATACCCATCTAGTACTAATCCAATACCCATCTAGTACTAATCCCATACCCATCTAGTACTAATCCAATACCCATCTAGTACTAATCCCATACCCATCTAGTACTAATCCCATACCCATCTAGTACTAATCCCATACCCATCTAGTACTAATCCCATACCCATCTAGTACTAATTCAATACCCATCTAGTACTAATCCCATACCCATTTAGTACTAATCCCATACCCATCTAGTACTAATCCCATACCCATCTAGTACTAATCCAATACCCATCTAGTACTAATCCCATACCCATCTAGTACTAATCCCATACCCATCTAGTACTAATCCGATACCATCTAGTACTAATCACATACCCATCTAGTACTAATCCCATACCCATCTAGTGCTAATCCCATACCCATCTAGTACTAATCCAATACCCATCTAGTACTAATCCAATACGCATCTAGTACTAATCCCATACCCATCTAGTACTAATCAAATACCCATCTAGTACTAATCCCATACCCATCTAGTACTGATCCCATACCCATCTAGTACTAATCCCATACCAGCTAGTACTAATCCCATACCCATCTAGTACTAATCCCATACCCATCTAGAACTAATCCCATACCCATCTAGTACTAATCCCATACCCATCTAGTACTAATCCCATACCCATCTAGTACTAATCCCATACCCATCTAGTACTAATCCCATACCCATCTAGTACTAATCCCATACCCATCTAGTACTAATCCCATACCCATCTAGTACTGATCCCATACCCATCTAGTACTAATCCCATACCAGCTAGTACTAATCCCATACCCATCTAGTACTAATCCCATACCCATCTAGAACTAATCCCATACCCATCTAGTACTAATCCCATACCCATCTAGTACTAATCCCATACCCATCTAGTACTAATCCCATACCCATCTAGTACTAATCCCATACCCATCTAGTACTAATCCCATACCCATCTATGTATCTATACCCATCACTGTATTATAGTCATAGCCTGTATAGTTTTATTTACATAGATCTGTCCATACTAATGTACTTATAAAAATTGCACTTCTGGTTGGATGCTAACTGCATTTTGTTGCCCTGTACAAGTGACATGAGCAATAACAATAAAGTTGAATCTAATCTAATCTAATCTAATCTAATCTAGTACTAATCCCATACCCATCTAGTACTAATGCCATACCCATCTAGTACTAATCCCATACCCATCTAGTACTAATCTAATGTTTTCCACCTCTAACAGTAAGTTAAGGTGTCTTTAAATGTTTCTTTCATTTATTGTTAAGGTTTATTTGGATGTCCTTACATCAACAGCAGATGCCCAACCCTTCTACACACACACACACGCATACACACACACACACACACACACACCCACACACTCACACACACCCAGATGGTCCAAGAGATGCTTCAACAACGAAGCTGATCCATTGAAGAACTCTCAATGTGACAAACTAGAGGAAGCCTGCTGCCGCGTCTCGATGATCTCCGAGGCGTGTTGATCCCTCAGCGCCTGTTTGCCCCCGGGGGCGGATGTGTGCACCCCAGCACTTTCCCAACCACACATGAGAGCAGCCAGCATCTGCTGGAATGCCGCATCCTCCCTCCGAAGGAGTCTATTCCAAGTCAACCATTACTGAGTCCTCACACAAAGACCATCATTTGGAGGCCAACTCTTACTCTTCTCCAGGACGCAACGGCTGCTAGCGGTTGTCCTACTATATCTAGTATATCTAGTATATCTAGACTCTTTAGTATAGTTCACATATCTAGAGTATGTAGTATATTTCACATATCTAGAGTATTTAGTATAGTTCATATATCTAGAGTATTTAGTATATTTCATATATCTAGAGTATTTAGTATATTTCATATATCTAGAGTATTTAGTATAGTTCATATATCTAGACTCTTTAGTATAGTTCAGTTATCTAGAGTATGTAGTATATTTCATATATCTAGAGTATGTAGTATATTTCACATATCTAGAGTATTTAGTATAGTTCACATATCTAGAGTATTTAGTATATTTCATATATCTAGAGTATTTAGTATGGTTCATATATCTAGAGTATTTAGTATAGTTCATATATCTAGAGTATTTAGTATGGTTCACATATCTAGAGTATTTAGTATATTTCATATATCTAAAGTTTTGACATAAACTTGTGTTGTTTTACAGAACGGTAGCAGAAATTGGCTTTTCCATCATTTCCTTGGAAGTTCCTAGGAAAGTGCAAGCTTGATCATTATAAGCAGCTGGTGGCAAACCCCCTGAAGTCCTACAATATGTCACTGAAGATGCACTTTTTGCATTCCCGTCTAGATTTCTTTCCCTTGACCTGTGGAGAAGTCAGCTATGGAGACAAGATCTCAGGGAAGGTGGTTAGCATGCTAACTGTTGGAATGTGGCATGGATGACCCTGCTGGCTGCGGAGGAGAACTTCTTTTAGTGATACTTTAGCTTATATTTCTTCTTTCCTTCTTGACAGATAAAGAAGTACAGCTTAAATATTTTCAAATGGGACACATTCGTAGTACAAGCAATGAAACGGTGTCTATGAAAACATGCTGCTGGTATGCTAAATTGTGATTTTAAAGAAGTACTTTATTTGAAAAGTCAACAACTGGCGTCCCAGAGCTTAGAGAGATACGAGTGAGAGCGTCACCCTTCACTTGGAATAATGTCAGCACGTTGTGTCGGTTGGGAATATTATTAATGGCCCCAGACCAGTTGACTGACGAGCGGTCTAACTGGTTTTCTGTCATTTTCCAGCCTTTCATCACATCCTTGTGCTGCTCGGGTGTTTTTAGAAGCGCAGCAGATGTTTAGCAGGAATAAAGAGATTGGCGTTTAATGCTTTTTATTGTTTACATTTTGACACACGCCCTAATGAAGCCGCCCACCGGGGACCACACACGCTGATGTTGCACCATAAAAGAAGGAAATGTCTTCAGTTCGGTACAAAGACTGTCAGAGTAAAACCGAAAATGAAAGCATTTTTTATATGAAAATAGAAACAGTAGAAACTTTTAAACAGGATTTAACTTTTCCATACATTCAGGCTGGACCCCCATTGTGGTCTTGTTCCTTCTCTGTTTGGGCCTGCCTTTGCTCTGTGCCGCCCTAGTCCTGTTCCTGATGACAACCATGGCCACAATCATCCCCGCTACCAGCCCCCCTACCAGCACCACCACCGCCGCCATGGCTGCAATAGCAGACTCAGGGATACTCCCACTTCTCCTCCAAATCACTTGGGTCTCCTGCCTGAAAAGACACCTGGGAGTATCGTACCAGTATTGTACATCGGCCTCTTCCACGTCATAGTCTTCCGTATCGTCATAATCGTATTCCAGCGGTTCCGTTCCTTCTATCGCAACACACTGGTAGAGGCCTCCATCGTCCTGGTCCACGTGAGAGAACATCAGCGCAAAGTCCGTTTTAGACAGCGACATCCTGCCTCTCAGATGCTCTGGGATTGATGCCGTCTCGTCATCGGAGTCCAGGATGAGCTTACTTTCGCCTGCTGGTTCTCGCCGGAACCAGAGCACCCTTTGGGGTCTATCGTCTCGGCCGACACCGCATTCCAGCGTGATGCCACCATCGCCGCTCAACTCCTTTTCTCTGCGTCTCCTGTGAGGACACAGAGATAACGAGTACTGCAGGTCAAGTGTAGCCGAGACGCACGAGTACTCGCCGCCGTGTTCGGCAGAAACACGCGGAATCACCAGCGTGTACTGGCCTGGCGGGTCTGATTGGATGTACATGCGATTGTCCCTCCCGCCGCTTCCGTTGATGTTTCCCAGCGGCGTCTCCCATTCCTGGTCTTCACTCTCAAAAGGACAATTCAGTTCCACTTTGTCCCCCGCTGAGGCAAAAATAGTCCTGAGCTCAGTGTGGACACTTTGGGGCATATTTTGGAAACTGAGACACTCCTGTCCGTTGGCGACAACGCAGTAAAACTCCTGTTTTTGCTTCAACAGGGTATTGTTAATCAGGAGCGAAGTCCCGCCGTGTTTGACCTTCACAACGCCCTCCAGTTGGTCCACCAGAGGTCGGAGTGACACGCTGGTGTCCACAAAGAGTTGCAATCTGGATGACCGCTCCACGTCGTAGTACCAGCGCACGGAGGTTCCGGTGGACGTGTGGTTGCACCGCAGCTCGGTCTGGCCCCCTCCTTGGTCTGCAAAGACCTCCTCGGCCCCCACCTCCTCGCCGCACACGAAGAGCTGCTGTGAGCGGTGACTGACTCGCGTTTGGTTCTTCCAGCACTCCCTCCGATAAACCCCGGAGTCCGAGTAGGTGAGCTGCCGCATCTGCAGTCCCAGCAGGTTCTTGTTATTGTTGACGTAGATGCCACCATGGAGGTCCGCGGGCATCCCGGGGGGCTGGGTGTCATCTGAGGAGTTGCTGAGCAGCTGGTCTCCGTCTGGCCCGCGTTTATAAAGGACGATGTAGTCCACTCCGAAACAGTAGCCCCACTCGATGGTGCTGCCGACGGCTCGAAATGTAGGCTCCAGCTCCTCGCCGAGCACCCGATGAAGAAGAAAGAGAAAAGACATGTGCAGAAACCCAACAAAGGCCATGCCGTTTGTCAGGAAGCTGAGGTCTGGTTTGTGGCTGACGCCTCCCATCAAGCAGTCTTCATTTAGTCTTTTAGTCCCGCCTCCTGCTAAGACATCACTTTCTCCTCCTCGACATTCTTCCCCAGCACGAAGACGCAGGAACACACCTGTATGCGAACGCACCGTGGAATGCAGGAAGTACTCAGTCTGAGCTTCTCAATCTGGCTTTGCTGGCCCTGACGCATTCCACTGGCATATGGCTATGAATACATGTATCAAATATGTTATGTTATGAATATGTTGTTATGCAGGGGTGGGCAAACTACGGCCCGGGGGCCACATCCGGCCCGGCAAGTGTTTGAATACGGCCCGCCCAATCTTTCCAAAGTATTTAATTTAAACTCAACATCCAACCTGGCATCATGGCCTGAGCCAACCTTTTGATGGTTGTATCAATTTCGTTGTTTGACATGGTCTGTTGTTTACAAAGTGCTCCTGAAAAAAGGGACACAAGCACATAATAATAATAAAAATTAAAATAATAATTATTATATTATTATTAGAACTATTATGATTATTATATTTATTATATTAATGCTAATTATTATATTAATTATATATAATAATATTGTTATATTTGCATATTTTACATAATAATAATATAATAATTATCATTTTAATTTTATTTTAATTATTATAATATTTTATTATTTTTAAAATATTTAAATATAAATATAAAATAATAAATAATAATAGCAATAATTGCATGACAATTTTACAGATACAATAATACCAGGTGGACTGTTACGTGTAAAATATATAGTCTGCACCCCCCCGGAAATTTTGTTAAATCAATGCGGCCCGCGAGTCAAAAAGTTTGCCCACCCCTGTTGTTATGTTATGAATTTGTAGACAACGGGGGGTCCTGGTGTCAAAGACTCACTGAAGAAATAGTCCAAATCCACGACATGGAACATCTTTTATTTTGAAAAGCTCATCTAATCAGGACTAAGTCATTCCTCCCAACGTTTTACAACTTGGAAAAAAAGCCGTGACCTGTTTTCCTTCCAGGTCGTTCATCTGTTTACTCGTACGTGATGAAGTCGGCCTCCACTCAGCAGCCGCTGGGGTGCTGCTGAGGGAGCAGCTTGCGGAGATGGTCATCAAGCATCCTGATGAAGGAGCGGCTGTGAGGAACCTACATGTGTTCCGACCAATTCCACTCTGGGATGAGTACCCGGTGTGTGATGGTGGAACCATATGCTGTTTGAGATACACATTTCCTACCCCTATTAATATTCATGCAATATGCATTTAGGGGGGAGTTGGAGCCTACCCCACTAGAGGGCATGCGGGGTGGGGGGGAGAGATGGAAAATCCCAATGCTCAGTCTGATGTGAGGCCAACATGCTAACCACTTGGCTATATATATATACATATAATATATGTTTATATACAATATTATACATGTGAGCTACAATAGCAGGATACAGTAAATACTGATCAGGAGGAACTACAATGGGACGCTCGTTAAACATACGCTAATCCTTCGTTTCTCCCATCCGAGATCAGGGAATTCCTGCCTATAGGATTCCTTATTTATAAATATGATATGTTTGATTATGACCTTCCTAAGGGGGTTTTGGCATGGAATAACACCCTTCCTTCCTTAATAATAAAACTAATAAGCAAACCATGTATTTTCATGGTTTATTATTTCATAAACTCGATATACTTTAGAGTTTAAAACATATTAATATCTTTATCGATACCAGCTTGGGATTTTTCTCAGGAAATCAGAGTATTGGCAACCATAGTTATAGTTAGAGTGCATTTAAATGAGCAGTTTAGCCCCTAGATGGCGCTGTGGCATCCGAGACAAGGAATATCAACACAGAAGAACAAGTCTTCCATAACTTGACGTCACTTCCGCTGACCGCTGCTAAAGGTAAACCTAGCACGTTTTTATGGAAATGCTAATGGTTTGATTTTATTTGATTTATTTCATTTACAATTGAATGCATCACTTTTAAGAAAATATATTTACTGATTTATGACACCAGTTGTCACCAACAAGCCCGTCAGTTTTGGGACTGTGTATTTTTTGTATTTATTACGAAGCTTTGAATTCGGTTTTCTAGCAGCTTATAGGAAATATACATACATGTAAAGACTTATAGGAAATATACATACATGTAAAAACTGTAACAATGTAAACAATAAAGGTTGTTGGAGGCTGCACATCCACCCTCTTAAAATATTAGTCTTAACAATCTTTTCTGATTGCAAAAGAAACGAAGGCGAACAATTCCCTTAGGCATTTGTCTGTGAATGGAAAATGATAAATGGATGTACACAATGTCTTAAATCACACAAAAAAGAATTTACCGTACTAGCTTGTTAGCTTAAGTGCGTCCCGGTTTTTATTGTCCCACATCACATTAAGAATAACAAAAGAAACAGCAAGAATACAGTCAAAATATTTAAAGAAAAAGTTGTCATTTGTTGACAAAAAATAATGTCAGTTTGGTAATATGTTGTATAGATTTTTTTAAATAATCTGTAAGAATAAAGTCATATTACGAGAAGAAAATGTAGTTGTGGAAAAACATCAGAAATGGAAAAAAAAGCTGTATTTTTATGAGAGTAAAGTCAAAGTATTGCGACAAAAGTCCCAATTTTACAACAACCTGATAATATTTTAGAAGCATAGAGTTGAAATATTGACAAAATAGTTAAAAAGTCGTAGTACGACAAACAAAGAAAATAAGGTTAAAAAAGTCCAAATATTTTGAGATTAAAGTCTTAATATTCTGAAAAGTTCCAAATATGATTTCAGAAGAAAGTTGAAATATTTTGATAATAAAAAAGAAAAAATCCTTCACAGGAATTTGACACTTTTATAATTTAACTTCCTTTCATTCTCAGTGTGCGACGTTTGTTGTGACATAAACGCTACGAGTCGGTCGTTCCTCACGTTAGTCTCCTCTTCGTTTAGGCGATCATCCCGAGCGCCTCCCTCCCATCGATGCTGCGCCTCATCCCGGCATGGTGGTGCCTGCAGTGCCGCCGTGTGAGCCTTTTCCCGTTAAACGTCAGACGGTGTGTGACGGTCAGCACAGCGGAGAACCAGCAGACCGTGGAGGCCCTCTATGACCTCTCCGTGGACATCCAGAAGGTCCGAAAGCTGAGAGGCTGGGTCTTGCACCAGAGTCCGGCCTACGCCAAGGAGGTCGCAGACATGCTGAAGGACCTCGGGGCCTCGGAGGCCGCCATCTCCCACATTTTAACCGCTCACCCCGAGGCTGTGCTTTGCAGCCCCGAGCAAACGCTTGCACAGAAGGAGCTGTGGACGTCGGTGTGCCCCAACCGGAAGGAACTGGTCGGCATCATAGAGAAATTCCCAGCCTCCTTCTTCACATCCTCGCGCCACCACGACAACCAGCGCAGCAACATCACTTACTTCCAGAGCCTGAACCTCAACAAGCGAATCATCGCCAAGCTGATGGCCGGCGCCCCGCAGAGTTTCAGTCGGCCGGCGGAGCAGAACGAGGACATGGTACGCACCCTGCAGCGCACCTACCGGGAACTGGGAGGGGAGGAGGACAACATGAAGATCTGGCTTCAGAAGCTGCTGACCCAGGACCCTTTTGTCCTCCTCAAAGCTCCCCAAGTGCTGAGGCAGAACATGCTCTTCCTCCGAGACAGAGGCTTCACCACTCCGGAGCTCCTCTTCCTCCTCTCCAAACTGAAGGGCTTCGTCACCGATCTAAACCCGGACAGCATGCGCCTCACCCTGGCGTTCTCCCGGGACACCTTGGGCTGCTCCGAGGAAGAGCTGCGCCACATCATCCTCAGCTGTCCCGCCTTGCTTTACTACCGGGAAGACATCCTGGCCGAGCGCTTCTGGGGGCTCCGTGACGCCGGCGTCAGCGTGCGTCAAATCGCACAGACCCCCACCGTGTTGGAGCTGACCACCCAAATAGTCAAGTATCGCATCCAGAGACTGGAGTCTCACGGTTTCGATGTGAGGACCGCCGGGCTGGACATCCTGACGGGCACCAAAAAGGACTTTGAGATCCGCTTTGGGAAACTCCAGCTCCGCAGACAGAGGCCTCTTTTTAATCCTGTGGCGCCTTTAAAAGGAGACGACTGACATCGCCTCATTGGCTGATGCAGGGGTGTCCAACGGGCGGCCCGGGGGGCGTTTGCATTTTTTTATTGGCTGGCGGATCATTTTAGAAACTAAACATCAGCAGCAAACGCGACCCTCGTGGGGATGAGCGCTAGAAAATGGATGGATGAATCGTCACTCGCTGCACGGTGGTTGAGTGGTTAGTGTGCAGGCCTCACAGCTAAGACACCCGGGTTTGATTCCCCCCTCAGGCAGTTTGCATGTTCCCCCCGTGCATGCGTAGCTTTTCACCGGGTACTTTGCTCTTTTTCTTGTTAAATTCCAACATTTGACTTTTCCTGTGAAATGACTGCAGTCAGTTTTTCATAAGGGGGCGTGTCCAATAATTATCGGTACTGATACTTATCTGCGTGATATCAGCATAAAACGTATGGTGGCTTTTTTCCCGATCATGAAAAGCGTTGTTAAACAAATGCTGTATCCAACATGTGTTCACTCCGCCCCAGGAGGTACGTCATGGTAAACATATCCGTGTCCACTGATGTCGGAAATTGACAGTTGGACAATATCGGCGTTTTCGACAAAAAAGCCAATATCAGACAGCCCTAATTTAATGTCTGCAGGCCACAAATGATCATCAGCGTGAATATTCCTGTGGTGTCCCCATGACTGCACACGTAGAAATAAAAAGCAGATGGCCAAGGTGAAGTTTACCTGGAGACAAAGGTTTTATTTACGCCAGCAAATGTCCCCCCTCCCACCCAAATGTTCTCTCCCCCGAAAGCAATCACTTTTATTGTTGCTCTACAGATGGTGGCTCTTTATCGGAACCCATTTCACCCGTGAAAATGTTCCATCGTTACCGTTTTTCCAAAACAGACGCAAGACGAGGTTTCAGGGAGAAATGGCCCCACGCCACCTCCACCCGTTGAGCCGCTTCCTGGTTCTATCTGCTGGCTTCGAGCTCTGGCGTTCCTCGTCATCTTTTAAACGTGTCCTACTGTTTCCATCGCCATCTAAAGCCAGGCTGCTTCTAAGGAGGGTTGCTTTCCCAGCTCGTGAAGCCGTCACGGGATGCCTTGGGGCGACCTGCCTGCACGCCCTCGTGATGGAACCTGGGTGTCCAGGGGGTATCCAGGGGGTGTCTGGAGGGTGTCCAGAGGAGCGAGAAGAAAACATATACCTTAACAACCTCCACCTCCCATCTGCTGCCGTCTGCATCACACAGCATGACTGTGTCGTCATGGCAACGGCCCAAGTGAGAGCATGAGGTAACCATGAAGGTGAGCTCAGCAGATGGATGCTCGACCGGAGACCCTGTGGAGCTCCTTCACGACAGCGCTGCTTCGAGTACGCGCATCTGCTCGCCGCCCGCCACTTTCACACGTGAGTATTTCCTTATGTCAGTGGTGGCCAAAGTGAGGCCCGGGGGCCATTTGTGGCCCATGGCACATTGTAAAAATATCATTAAGCAAGGAAACTAAATAAAATCCATCAAAAATAGAAAAATCAGCAGTCATTTCACAGGAATAAAGTCAAAAAAATTAAGATTAATTTTGCAAGAATAACTTTTCGCTTCATTTTTGTAACGTAAAATTGGAATATTTAGAATTACCAACTTATATAAATTAAAAGTGACAAGAAAAAAGGTGGCTATTCTAGAAGAATAAACTGAATATTATGAGTAAAATAATTTAGTTTTTGTAGCAGAGGTGAAACACTTCAAGAATTTTTTTTTTAATTCATAATGTTATGAGAAACAAAGAAAACACAATAAAGTTATTATTTTTGGTTAATTATGCTGTGGAAAAAAATGATCATCCATCCATCCTTTTTCCATCCTCCATACTGTATATTATCCATATACGTATATACTGTGTATTATCCATGTATGTGGATAATAACAGCCATCATGCAGCTGGTCTTGTGGAAAACATTTCTATCATCCTAAGCAGGAAATAGAATGCCTGAAGTAAATACAGAAGACACTTTTCTTCTGTTAGTTTATTTGTATTGCAATGACAACCACAAACCAATCAAACATATTGGCTACACTAAAGAAGATATATTATATATATACTATATATATATTTGTCCGATGCTTAGAGAATTGGTGGTTTTAGTGTATGGTCTGCCCAGCAGTAAGTTGGCCCTAGGTCCTGTATGTGGGTGTGGCGCCCTCTAGTGCAAATCGCACGCTACTTCTTTTCTAAAGCTCCAAAAACCTATGACATATTTTAGTTAAAACATATGAAATTCCATTGGATGATCCAGCAAATACAACAAATGACTTAAGGCCTCGTCTTCATTTCTTCAAGTGCTTGGTCTTTCTTGAATACTTGGAATTCATACTTGATGCCGTTCTCCTCCTGAATTCCTGTTGGCAGGCCAGCAAATCTAATTTGGAGACAACAAGAAATGTCACTTAGTTGACTGCAAAAGCAAACATGACAAGTAAGAAAGGCGATGAAATGAATATTGCAATATTATGTTCATGATATGAATAACATCAGCATTGCTTCATCGGCAGATGGATGAGACCACACGTACCTCTCCTGCCTTTTGAACACTTCTTCATCCAAGTCGGGGAAGAAGACGTCACAGTCAAAGCTGGCCTTGACGTCTGTCAGGTAAACCAAATCACACCAGCGATGCTGCAGAGCATCCTGCCCAAAACACAAGAGGACCCCAATGAAAAGGGGCGGGGCGAGCGACGGCCTCCGCTTGCCTGAAGGTCTATTTAGCAAACGTCCGGATCAAAGTTGTGCAACAGCCGTGTCGTGACCTTGCTATCTGAGTGCCGCCAACGTTTACCTTGTACACTCGTGTGCCTCCAGCGATCCAGATGGTCTCCACCAAGTCTGCTAGTGGGTACTGTGCAGCCAGAAGGATGGCGCTCTCCAGGTCCCGACACAGGAAGTGGGCGTGGTCTGGAACTGTCCTGTTGTGATGTAAAAGAAAGCAAATCAGCAGATGCCAGGGGGTATACGTAGTTACATACGTACATACATACATATGTATGTATGTACATACCTACATACATACGTACATATGTACATACGTACGTACGTTGGTATGTACATACATACGTATGTATGTATGTATGTACATACGTACATACATACATATATACGTACGTACGTTCATACGTACATACATACGTAATACATACGTACGTACATACGTATGTACATACATACCTACATACATATGTACATACGTAAATATGTACATACATACCTACATACATATGTACGTACGTACATACATATGTACGTACGTACATACATATGTACATACATACCTACATACGTACAAACATACATATGCACATATATACGTATGTACGTTCATACCAACATACATACATACGTAATACATACCTATATACATATGTACATACATACATACCTACATACATATGTACATACATACATACCTACATACATATGTGTGTACATACATACATACATACATACATACATACATATGTGCGTACATATCTGCATACATACATACATACATACATACATACATACATACATACATACATACATACATACATACATACATACATACATACATACATGTGCGTATATACATACATACGTACAAACATACATATGTACATACCTACATACATACGTACATACCTACATACATACATACCTACATATGTGCGTACATACCGACATACATACAAACATATGTACATACATATGTGCGTACATACATACACACACACACATACATACATACAAACATACATGTGCGTACATACATACACACATACATACGCGTACATGCATACAAACATACATATGTGCGTACATACATACATATGTGCGTACATACATACATACATACATGTACGTACATACATACATACATACATACATACATACATGTGCGTACATACATACATACATACATACATACATACCTACATATGTGCGTACATACATACATACCTACATACACATGTATGTATGTACATACCTACATACACATGTATGTATGTACATACCTACATACATACGTACATATGTACATACGTACATACATACATATGTATGTACATACCAACGTACATACATACATATGTACATATGTACATACGTACGTACAGACCAACATATGTATGTATGTACATACATACATATGTATGTACATACGTACATACACACATACATATACATACATATACCTACCATAGCACATACCACATATACCATACATACATACCTACATACGTACAAACATACATATGCACATATATATGTATGTACGTTCATACCAACATACATACATACGTACATACATACGTAATACATATCTATATACATATGTACACACAAACATACCTACATACATATGTGCGTACATACATACATACATATGTGCGTACATATCTGCATACATACATACATACATACATACATGTGCGTGCGTACATACATACATACGTACAAACATACATACGTACATACATACATACCTACATACATACATACCTACATATGTGCGTACATACAAACATACATACATACATACATACGTACAAACATATGTACATACATATGTGCGTACATACATACACACATGCGTAGATATATACAAACATACATATGTGCGTACATACATACACACACACATACATACATACATATGAACATACATGTGCGCACATACATACACACATACATACGCGTACATGCATACAAACATACATATGTGCATACATACATACATACATACATACATACATACATACATACATACAAACATACATGTGCGTACATACATACATACATACATACCTACATATGTGCGTACATACATACATACATACCTACATATGTGCGTACATACATACATACATACATACATACATACAAATGTACATACATATGTGCGTACATACATACATATGTGCGTACATACATACATACATACATACGTACATATGTGCGTACATACATACCTACATACCTACATACATACATACATACAAATGTACATACATATGTGCGTACATACATACATATGTGCGTACATATCTGCATACATACATACATACATGTGCGTACATACATACATACATACATACGTACATATGTGCGTACATACATACATACATACCTACATACCTACATACATACATACATACATACAAATGTACATACATATGTGCGTACATACATACATACATACATACATACATACATACATATGTGCGTACATACATACATACATATGTGCGTACATACATACATATGTGCGTACATATCTTCATACATACATACTACATACATACATACATGTGCGTACATACATACATACGTACAAACATACATACATACGTGCGTACATACATATTTACCTACATACATACCTACATATATGCGTACATACATACAAACATACATACATACGTACAAACATATGTACATACATATGTGCGTATACACATACATACACGTACATACATACAAACATACATATGTGCGTACATACATACACACATACATACAAACATACATATGTACATACATATGTGCGTACATACATACATACATACAAACATACATATGTACATACATACATACATACATACATACCTACATACATACAAACGTACATACATACACATATATACACAGACATATACTACATAAATGGGCGGACTCACGTGAGTGTTTGACTGAGCACCACGTGGAGGACGTTTGGCATGGGGAACATAGTTGGGGGGTTGCTGTACCAGCACAGTTTGCCCCATACCATCATGTTGATCTTTCCTGTCAAACACAGCAAGCGTCCACCAGAGGCCTGATTATTGACATTTTTATCTGCCTCGTGGCATTATGTTCTATCTTTTCTATTCAATTCAATCATTTCTATGAGGAACATCCCCACCAACTGTCCTCCAGGGATCTTCCATGACACAAAGACCAAAGGAAGATTCTTTAAAGCTGAACGAGACAAAGAGGAGTGTCGTTTTGTGCAGCTTTATTGTCTACTGTCTACTGTATGTAGACGATGCACAAACACCGCTTGTTGCGTGTTGTACTCGTGTACTGTACACACTATTTCATTGACAACATTTCATGCATTTTCTACGTGGCTGTCCTTCATACCTGCTCTTGACACCTGAGTCACGGTGTGCAGAAAATACTGGAATTCAGACCTGCAAAATTGGAAAAGGTTCATCACTGTGGGAGTTCTACTTCCCTCCAAACTTAACCGTAAAATAAATAAATTAATGACTTATCTTGATTGACAGGGAAGTAAAAGGTTAAAGTAACAGTTTGGATACTTATTAGGACATTTCCCCCTTCTCATATTAACATTCATTCAGGGAACGGATTATCCTGGGCTTGGGTGCACTCCCTAGTCTGGACACCAGATGGTGCTCTGACGCCATTACCCTTGTCAGCCCAGCAGGTGCCGTGGAAGAAGAATAATGGCGGTTTTTTAAATGTACGTGTCCGGTCAGGTATTTGTTGAAATTGCAAGGAAGTTAGTAGTATTGTGTGTAAAATCCTTCTTACGTGTACTACAGTGCCAAGCAAAAATACATAGATTCCATTTTCCTGTGTTAGCGAACAAACATAAGGACAATCGTCTTTTGTTTCTCATATTTTTGTTTTGTTTGTTATATTTATGTTTCACTGTGGGAACCACATTCAGTTTGTTTGGCAAACTTCCACGCCAGTGAGGCTTCCAAACGTGGTAAGTGAACTGTAATTGTGAAAAGTGTTGTATTTGTTTTTAAATAAGCCAGTTCATAGTAGCAGGATGAACCAATTTCCACACTGTTGGGTAAACAGCGCCCCCGTCCGGCGAACAAGAGCCAATACATGTATGTGCATAATATATGTACATAATACATGTACATACATAATCCTTATGTGTCCTGTTGGTGCTTGAAGGGGTGAAATGATCGTAGAGAGTGAAATGATAGTACGTACTTATAATACATAGACTGTAGTTGTAGTACATCTGGCAACGCTGAGCCACAATGGCAACATTTGGAGGCATTCACGGCCCAAAGACAAGAACGTGAGAAAAGAATGAGAATAAAACCCAGCAGTCCGTCAAAGTCAACTGGCAGGTAAAACTGGGACAAACGTCTTCCCACACCTGAGATGCGGAGACGCGTTTTAATGGTTAATCGCAGTTAATCTACGCTGGCGTATTCCCTCTAGACCAAGCCTGGGGGTTAATCAGGAGCAATGGCAACATGGCGTCGGTCAGGAAGGGTTTTGACAATTTACAAAATCTCATCTTCTTTTTGACTTTGTGGATTGTTTTGGAGTCTTTCTATTAGTTTAGGAAGTCCCGCCCCCCGCCCCCACACAATGGACCACTCCAAAGATGGTTATTATGTAAGATGTTATTTCAATCAAGTGTCTGTGAGATGATTAATCCAAATCCAAAATACTATTTTATACATTCTTAACATGGCCATCCTGTTAGCATCCTGTTAGCATCCTATTGGCTAGCTAAGGAACATGGAAGCTACTTGTGTTGCCTGTCTGTGACGTCATCAGCCGTTGGCTCTTCCAGAAAGCTAAAATATCTTTTCATAGTTTGACAGTTTGATATGCATAAAACTTTTCCAAACTATGCAAAAGTGATAAATGAACTTTTAACGTCACCATTGTGACGTTAAAGAGACGTGTTCTCCTGTTGTCAAAGACACGATGTGGCAGCGAGATCAACCCCCCCCCTCCTTTTTTCATCATGTCAAGAAGTTAATTTATCACGTCTTCGATGATAAAAAAATAACCTTAAATGTGGATTTATCATCATTTCTATGCATTTCCGATGCTTTTCTGCGTGTAAAACATATTTATTCAAACTATACAAATGTATTAACATTAACAAGGGAAGAATTGGATCGCCATTATTGGTGCTAAAATGGGTTCATCCTATCAGCTGTTAAGATATGATATATGATATTAATAAGATAATATTAATAGCTCCAATCCCTGGTGATCGCCACAATATGAACGTTATGAAGGTGCGTGTCGGCTCTTACGGGAGATTCCAGGGGAGTTTGCCATCTCTGCCGATGCCTCCGTCTCGGCTCACCGCTGCGATGACGCGCACTGGTTTCCTCTGCTCTTCCCGGGGATTCCCTTCCATCGTCGGCCGTCACACCGCCAGCTCACCGCCAGGTCACCGCCAACCACCGGACCCACGAAGCTCCACGTTTCATTTGTAGCCTGGACGCGTACACCAGTGAATGAGTCTGGCGCCGCCCCCACCGGGATCAGCCGCTATTGGTCCGACCCCCCCCCCCCCCAAACTGCTGTGCCAGGGGGCTGGAAGGTGACTTCATGGTGAGTTCATCGTGAATGGGAAAGCCTGGGAAGGCGCAGCACTCACGGCCACTTCATTAGGTACAGCAGTGGTCTCGTCTCCGGTGGTCTCCTGAAGGTCACCAGGATGCACACAAAGAACTTGACGGAACTTCACAGCCTGACCGGAAATGACTAAAACCAGCAGATAGACAGCCTAGCTTTTATTGCCAATACATACTGTATGTTATCAATACTTCATTATTATTATCATTATTTATATTAAAAAGATTTAGGGCCAACAGGGAGATGAATCCTGGTGGTTTGGGAATGTTGGAAATATTTACAAATATACACGCGTGAACCCCAAATATACAAACATCGTGAAACAAAAGCTAATATTTACAGAACATATCATCCAGTGGTCTCCAAAGCTATGGCTTATGTACACTTATGTACACTTATGTACGCTTATGTACACTTATGTACACTTACGTACACTTATGTATGTACACTTATGTACACTTATGTACGCTTATGTACGCTTATGTACACTTATGTACACTTATGTAAGCTTATGTAAGCTTATGTACGCTTATGTACGCTTATGTACGCTTATGTACACTTATGTACACTTCATGTACACTTATGTACACTTATGTATGTACACTTATGTACACTTATGTACACTTCATGTACGCTTATGTACACTTATGTACGCTTATGTACACTTATGTACGCTTATGTACGCTTATGTACACTTATGTACACTTCATGTACGCTTATGTACGCTTATGTACGCTTATGTACACTTATGTACGCTTATGTACGCTTATGTACACTTATGTACACTTCATGTACGCTTATGTACGCTTATGTACGCTTATGTACGCTTATGTACACTTATGTACGCTTATGTACGCTTATGTACGCTTATATACACTTATGTACACTTCATGTACACTTATGTACACTTATGTATGTACACTTATGTACACTTCATGTGCGCTTATGTACACTTATGTACGCTTATGTACGCTTATGTACGCTTATGTACACTTCATGTACGCTTATGTACGCTTATGTACGCTTATGTACACTTCATGTACACTTATGTACACTTATGTAAGCTTATGTACACTTATGTACGCTTATGTACGCTTATGTACACTTATGTACACTTATGTACACTTATGTATGTACACTTATGTACACTTCATGTACGCTTATGTACACTTATGTACGCTTATGTACGCTTATGTACACTTCATGTACGCTTATGTACACTTATGTACACTTACGTACACTTATGTATGTACACTTATGTACACTTATGTACGCTTATGTACGCTTATGTACACTTATGTACACTTATGTAAGCTTATGTAAGCTTATGTACGCTTATGTACGCTTATGTACGCTTATGTACACTTATGTACGCTTATGTACGCTTATGTACGCTTATGTACGCTTATGTACGCTTATGTACGCTTATGTAAGCTTATGTACACTTATGTACGCTTATGTACACTTACATACACTTACACTTACCCCCCCCCCCCACATGGTAACAATCGCCTTTTGCTACGGACATGATGCAAGTGTTGTTAAACTCTACTCAGTACTACTGTACTCTACTCAGTACTACTACAGTACTTACTGGCTGGGCTACGCTCCTTTTCTAAACGCTTCTACCTTTGGTGGCCAACTTCTACTTTAACATTGCGTGTGCGTGTGTGTGTGTGTGTGTGTGTGTGCGTGTGTGTGTGTGTATGGGTGTGTTCATGTCACACCGCCGGTTTTACCGGTTCATTCAGTTATTGTTTTCTTGTGGTTATTAGATGGAATTTCATTTAGTGGGTATGATATGATATCTATGTTTTGTCTGAATGTGATTTGAATTAGAAAGTATTTTTTATGCATGTTTCTAAGCATTACTAATAAATCCATAGTTTCTGTTTGCCGGGGCCCCCCCATCCTCTGCCTCGCTGTCCAATAAACCTGGCATGGCTTTTATCCACGTGAATATTCCCAAGGCGGCCGTGTTGGTCTATTTCTGATAACTTACAGTACTTCCTAAGCCTCGTGTTGTCACACGAGATTCCATGTATTTTTATTGCTTACCTTAAGGGCAACATGAACCTTAACCGTGCATGGAAATGTGGTCACATTTGGACCTGATGGAGCCTAAACGCAACCTGAGGCGTCATTCCCGATCTGGAATTAAACTTGTGACTAATATGTGCAATTTCAAATAGCGATGATGATGATGATGATGAGCAGGCAATCAACAGTTGGGATCTGATCCTGATCCTGATCTGGATCTCGCCAATGTAAGTCCTGAGGGGCCGCACCTTCCAGTTCCTTTTCCAAGTTAGCTGAAGGCCCTGCAGGACAGGATGCCATCCCAACCGGCTCAGGGAATGTTTGCTTTGTGTCTTTTGCAACACTATTTGCTTTGCCTCAAGGATTTGGACCTGCGCTCTGCTGGGTCGTCTTCATGCCGTTGTTTTTGCATGCATGTCCTCTATCTGCATTCACACCAAAATAGAGGAGCTTATAAAAATACCAAAAATACTAATTTGACTTTTCCTGGCCGGCCTCCTACAACTTGGCTCAATTCCATGGAATATTCAGACAGCTGATTTATTGATCTGGAAGAATCCAATCACTGTATCTGCTGGAGATGTCCTCTTCTGCCCTGAGGCGTCTTCTGAGGAGTCCTGTGGTCCCCGACTAGCGCCGAGCTGTCCTCCCACGTTACCGTCATTTGTCTCGCTGCTGGGATTAGGTGGGACTGTTGCTAACAAGCCTGGAACGGAAGCAGAGTTGCAAATTAACCAAGTAGCCTACAGACATCGGGGTGTCCAAAGTGCGGGTCGGGGGCCGAAAAGCTCATGAAAAATGTCCACATATGCTGTTGTTTATGTGTTAGTGAGTGTGTGATGCTGCAGCCACTTAAACATACACAGTCAAACAATGTGTCAATAAGCATCAATTGCAATGTTCGATTCCCATGGATGACCAAGCCCACCCTTCACTATTGCATAGCTGACATTACTGGGGGAGGAATGGCGAGGGGGGGGGCTCTTACTTAGTCCTCTGTAGCAAGAAAGCTGCTGATAAATTAGCTTCATCTTCTCTATGTTGATGTTGCTGGCCTCGGCATGGTTCACTTTGGGGCTTTGGATAGGAACCAATGCACATACATTTAGAGTAGTTACTGGGGAGCTAATGCACATACATTTAGAGTAGTTACTGGGGAACTAATGCACACACATTTAGAGTAGTTACTGGGGAACCAATGCACATACATTTAGAGTAGTTACTGGGGAACTAATACACATACATTTAGAGTAGTTACTGGGGAACCAATGCACATACATTTAGAGTAGTTACTGGGGAACCAATGCACATACATTTAGAGTAGTTACTGGGGAACTAATACACATACATTTAGAGTAGTTACTGGGGAACTAATACACATACATTTAGTGTAGTTACTGGGGAACTAATGCACATATATTTAGAGTAGTTACTGGGGAACTAATGCACATACATTTAGAGTAGTTACTGGGGAACTAATGCACACACATTTAGAGTAGTTACTGGGGAACTAATGCACATACATTTAGAGTAGTTACTGGGGAACCAGTGCACATACATTTAGAGTAGTTACTGGGGAACCAATGCACATACATTTAGAGTAGTTACCGGGGAACCAATGCACATACATTTAGAGTAGTTACTGGGGAACCAATGCACACACATTTAGAGTAGTTACTGGGGAACCAATGCACATACATTTAGAGTAGTTACTGGGGAACCAATTTACACATATTTAGAGTAGTTACTGGGGAACCAATGCACACACATTTAGAGTAGTTACTGGGGAACTAATGCACACACATTTAGAGTAGTTACTGGGGAACCCATGCACATACATTTAGAGTAGTTACTGGGGAACTAATGCACACACATTTAGAGTTTTTACGGGGGAACCAATGCACATACATTTAGAGTAGTTACCGGGGAACCAGTGCACATACATTTAGAGTAGTTACTGGGGAACTAATGCACATACATTTAGAGTAGTTACTGGGGAACTAATGCACATACATTTAGAGTAGTTACTGGGGAACTAATGCACACACATTTAGAGTCGTTACTGGAGAACTAATGCAGATACATTTAGAGTAGTTACTGGGGAACTAATGCACACACATTTAGAGTAGTTACTGGGGAACTAATGCACACACATTTAGAGTAGTTACTGGGGAACTAATGCACACACATTTAGAGTAGTTACTGGGGAACTAATGCAGATACATTTAGAGTAGTTACTGGTGTTCGGGCGGACGGTTCCCCCGACCTGCGGCTTGGCCTCGATGGGCGAGGGCGGACACGCGGCGTGAGCCTCGATCGGCCAGGCAACCCCCCCGGGGGCCCCCTGGTCGCCGTCGCGGTCCCCCCGCCCGACCCGATTGAAGCGAGATCGAGACGACCCGTCTGACCCGGCCGTCCTCCAACGGCGCCCCGCCAGTTCGGCCCCCAGCGTCCCCGCCGTCTCCCCCGGACCGTGGCCCGGGCGGGGCTCAGCCGGGGCGCAGCGACGCGCGGCCGGCTGCCCGGAAGCACGTTTTTCGAAGCCCAGGCAACCGCGCGCAGCGTGAGGGCGCTGCCGCGGAAGGCCGCCCCACGAGACTCGCGCCAGCGTGCGCACGAAGCGAGCCGTGACGGGAGGCGAGGGACGAGAGGGGCGGTCCCCCACCACCGGTCTCCGGTGCGGGCGACGCGGCCCTGCGACCCCCTCCGCCGCACCGTCGCCCTCCACGGCGGCCCGGTCCCAAGCCCGGGCAGGGCCGGCGTCCTCCGCCGCCCTCCCCCCCCCCCAACCAACCGCCCACGCGCGAGTCTACCTGGTTGATCCTGCCAGTAGCATATGCTTGTCTCAAAGATTAAGCGATTTAAAGTGTACTCATTCCAATTACAGGGCCTCGAAAGAGTCCTGTATTGTTATTTTTCGTCACTACCTCCCCGGGTCGGGAGTTAGTATGTCGTTTTTTTCAGTTTTTTCAACTTGCTCAAAATGCACTTTTCTGTTAAAATAAACACGGGAAACCTCACACACACTCAACAGGGGCCCCAGGAGCATCCAAAAATGGCATAAAATGCCAAAATTTTAGGGCGTCAATTTTTGAAAAAAAAACGTAAGGGGTTAGTATGTCGTTTTTTTCAGTTTTTTCAACTTGCTAAAAATGCACTTTTCTGTTTAAATAAACACGGGAAACCTCACACACACTCAACAGGGGCCCCAGGAGCATCCAAAAATGGCATAAAATGCCCAAATTTTAGGGCGTCAATTTTTGAAAAAAAACGTAAGGGGTTAGTATGTCGTTTTTTTCAGTTTTTTCAACTTGCTCAAAATGCACTTTTCTGTTAAAATAAACACGGGAAACCTCACACACACTCAACAGGGGCCCCAGGAGCATCCAAAAATGGCATAAAATGCCCAAATTTTAGGGCGTCAATTTTTGAAAAAAAACGTAAGGGGTTAGTATGTCGTTTTTTTCAGTTTTTTCAACTTGCTCAAAATGCACTTTTCTGTTAAAATAAACACGGGAAACCTCACACACACTCAACAGGGGCCCCAGGAGCATCCAAAAATGGCATAAAATGCCAAAATTTTAGGGCGTCAATTTTTGAAAAAAAAACGTAAGGGGTTAGTATGTCGTTTTTTTCAGTTTTTTCAACTTGCTAAAAATGCACTTTTCTGTTTAAATAAACACGGGAAACCTCACACACACTCAACAGGGGCCCCAGGAGCATCCAAAAATGGCATAAAATGCCCAAATTTTAGGGCGTCAATTTTTGAAAAAAAACGTAAGGGGTTAGTATGTCGTTTTTTTCAGTTTTTTCAACTTGCTCAAAATGCACTTTTCTGTTAAAATAAACACGGGAAACCTCACACACACTCAACAGGGGCCCCAGGAGCATCCAAAAATGGCATAAAATGCCCAAATTTTAGGGCGTCAATTTTTGAAAAAAAACGTAAGGGGTTAGTATGTCGTTTTTTTCAGTTTTTTCAACTTGCTCAAAATGCATTTTTCTGTTAAAATAAACACGGGAAACCTCACACACACTCAACAGGGGGCCTAGGAGCATCCAAAAATGGCATAAAATGCCCAAATTTTAGGGCGTCAATTTTTGAAAAAAAACGTAAGGGGTTAGTATGTCGTTTTTTTCAGTTTTTTCAACTTGCTCAAAATGCACTTTTCTGTTAAAATAAACACGGGAAACCTCACACACACTCAACAGGGGCCCCAGGAGCATCCAAAAATGGCATAAAATGCCCAAATTTTAGGGCGTCAATTTTTGAAAAAAAACGTAAGGGGTTAGTATGTCGTTTTTTTCAGTTTTTTCAACTTGCTCAAAATGCACTTTTCTGTTAAAATAAACACGGGAAACCTCACACACACTCAACAGGGGCCCCAGGAGCATCCAAAAATGGCATAAAATGCCCAAATTTTAGGGCGTCAATTTTTGAAAAAAAACGTAAGGGGTTAGTATGTCGTTTTTTTCAGTTTTTTCAACTTGCTCAAAATGCATTTTTCTGTTAAAATAAACACGGGAAACCTCACACACACTCAACAGGGGGCCTAGGAGCATCCAAAAATGGCATAAAATGCCCAAATTTTAGGGCGTCAATTTTTGAAAAAAAACGTAAGGGGTTAGTATGTCGTTTTTTTCAGTTTTTTCAACTTGCTCAAAATGCACTTTTCTGTTAAAATAAACACGGGAAACCTCACACACACTCAACAGGGGCCCCAGGAGCATCCAAAAATGGCATAAAATGCCAAAATTTTAGGGCGTCAATTTTTGAAAAAAAACGTAAGGGGTTAGTATGTCGTTTTTTTCAGTTTTTTCAACTTGCTCAAAATGCACTTTTCTGTTAAAATAAACACGGGAAACCTCACACACACTCAACAGGGGGCCTAGGAGCATCCAAAAATGGCATAAAATGACCTAATTTTAGGGCGTCAATTTTTGAAAAAAAACGTAAGGGGTTAGTATGTCGTTTTTTTCAGTTTTTTCAACTTGCTCAAAATGCACTTTTCTGTTCAAATAAACACGGGAAACCTCACACACACTCAAGAGGGGCCCCAGGAGCATCCAAAAATGGCATAAAATGCCAAACTTTTAGGGCGTCAATTTTTGAAAAAAAAACGTAAGGGGTTAGTATGTCGTTTTTTTCAGTTTTTTCAACTTGCTCAAAATGCACTTTTCTGTCATAATAAACACGGGAAACCTCACACACACTCAAGAGGGGCCCCAGGAGCATCCAAAAATGGCATAAAATGCCAAAATTTTAGGGCGTCAATTTTTGAAAAAAAACGTAAGGGGTTAGTATGTCGTTTTTTTCAGTTTTTTCAACTTGCGCAAAATGCACTTTTCTGTTAAAATAAACACGGGAAACCTCACACACACTCAACAGGGGCCCCAGGAGCATCCAGAACTGGCATTAAATGCCAAAATTTTAGGGCGTCAATTTTTGAAAAAAAACGTAAGGCATGGTATGTCGTTTTTTTCAGTTTTTTCAACTTGCTCAAAATGCACTTTTCTGTTAAAATAAACACGGGAAACCTCACACACACTCAACAGGGGCCCCAGGATTATCCAGAAATGGCATAAAATGCCCAAATTTTAGGGCGTCAAGTTTTGAAAAAAAACGTAAGGGGTTAGTATGTCGTTTTTTTCAGTTTTTTCAACTTGCTCAAAATGCACTTTTCTGTTAAAATAAACACGGGAAACCTCACACACACTCAACAGGGGCCCCAGGAGCATCCAAAAATGGCATAAAATGCCCAAATTTTAGGGCGTCAATTTTTGAAAAAAAACGTAAGGGGTTAGTATGTCGTTTTTTTCAGTTTTTTCAACTTGCTCAAAATGCACTTTTCTGTTAAAATAAACACGGGAAACCTCACACACACTCAACAGGGGCCCCAGGATTATCCAGAAATGGCATAAAATGCCCAAATTTTAGGGCGTCAATGTTTGAAAAAAAACGTAAGGGGTTAGTATGTCGTTTTTTTCAGTTTTTTCAACTTGCTCAAAATGCACTTTTCTGTTAAAATAAACACGGGAAACCTCACACACACTCAACAGGGGCCCCAGGAGCATCCAGAAATGGCATAAAATGCCAAAATTTTAGGGCGTCAATTTTTGATAAAAAAAAACATAAGGGGTTGGTATGTCGTTTTTTTCAGTTTTTTCAACTTGCTCAAAATGCACTTTTCTGTTAAAATAAACACGGGAAACCTCACACACACTCAACAGGGGCCCCAGGAGCATCCAAAAATGGCATAAAATGCCCAAATTTTAGGGCGTCAATTTTTGAAAAAAAACGTAAGGGGTTAGTATGTCGTTTTTTTCAGTTTTTTCAACTTGCTCAAAATGCATTTTTCTGTTAAAATAAACACGGGAAACCTCACACACACTCAACAGGGGGCCTAGGAGCATCCAAAAATGGCATAAAATGCCCAAATTTTAGGGCGTCAATTTTTGAAAAAAAACGTAAGGGGTTAGTATGTCGTTTTTTTCAGTTTTTTCAACTTGCTCAAAATGCACTTTTCTGTTAAAATAAACACGGGAAACCTCACACACACTCAACAGGGGCCCCAGGAGCATCCAAAAATGGCATAAAATGCCAAAATTTTAGGGCGTCAATTTTTGAAAAAAAACGTAAGGGGTTAGTATGTCGTTTTTTTCAGTTTTTTCAACTTGCTCAAAATGCACTTTTCTGTTAAAATAAACACGGGAAACCTCACACACACTCAACAGGGGGCCTAGGAGCATCCAAAAATGGCATAAAATGACATAATTTTAGGGCGTCAATTTTTGAAAAAAAACGTAAGGGGTTAGTATGTCGTTTTTTTCAGTTTTTTCAACTTGCTCAAAATGCACTTTTCTGTTAAAATAAACACGGGAAACCTCACACACACTCAACAGGGGCCCCAGGAGCATCCAAAAATGGCATAAAATGCCCAAATTTTAGGGCGTCAATTTTTGAAAAAAAACGTAAGGGGTTAGTATGTCGTTTTTTTCAGTTTTTTCAACTTGCTCAAAATGCACTTTTCTGTTCAAATAAACACGGGAAACCTCACACACACTCAAGAGGGGCCCCAGGAGCATCCAAAAATGGCATAAAATGCCAAACTTTTAGGGCGTCAATTTTTGAAAAAAAAACGTAAGGGGTTAGTATGTCGTTTTTTTCAGTTTTTTCAACTTGCTCAAAATGCACTTTTCTGTCATAATAAACACGGGAAACCTCACACACACTCAAGAGGGGCCCCAGGAGCATCCAAAAATGGCATAAAATGCCAAAATTTTAGGGCGTCAATTTTTGAAAAAAAACGTAAGGGGTTAGTATGTCGTTTTTTTCAGTTTTTTCAACTTGCGCAAAATGCACTTTTCTGTTAAAATAAACACGGGAAACCTCACACACACTCAACAGGGGCCCCAGGAGCATCCAGAACTGGCATAAATGCCAAAATTTTAGGGCGTCAATTTTTGAAAAAAAACGTAAGGCATGGTATGTCGTTTTTTTCAGTTTTTTCAACTTGCTCAAAATGCACTTTTCTGTTAAAATAAACACGGGAAACCTCACACACACTCAACAGGGGCCCCAGGATTATCCAGAAATGGCATAAAATGCCCAAATTTTAGGGCGTCAAGTTTTGAAAAAAAACGTAAGGGGTTAGTATGTCGTTTTTTTCAGTTTTTTCAACTTGCTCAAAATGCACTTTTCTGTTAAAATAAACACGGGAAACCTCACACACACTCAACAGGGGCCCCAGGATTATCCAGAAATGGCATAAAATGCCCAAATTTTAGGGCGTCAATGTTTGAAAAAAAACGTAAGGGGTTAGTATGTCGTTTTTTTCAGTTTTTTCAACTTGCTCAAAATGCACTTTTCTGTTAAAATAAACACGGGAAACCTCACACACACTCAACAGGGGCCCCAGGAGCATCCAGAAATGGCATAAAATGCCAAAATTTTAGGGCGTCAATTTTTGATAAAAAAAAACATAAGGGGTTGGTATGTCGTTTTTTTCAGTTTTTTCAACTTGCTCAAAATGCACTTTTCTGTTAAAATAAACACGGGAAACCTCACACACACTCAACAGGGGCCCCAGGAGCATCCAAAAATAGCATAAAATGTCAAAATTTTTCAGTTTTTTCAACTTGCCCAAAATGCACTTTTCTGTTAAAATAAACACCGGAAACCTCACACACACTCAAGAGGGGCCCCAGGAGCATCCAAAAATGGCATAAAATGCCAAACTTTTAGGGCGTCAATTTTTCAAAAAAAACGTAAGGGGTTAGTATGTCGTTTTTTTTCAGTTTTTTCAACTTGCTCAAAATGCACTTTTCTGTTAAAATAAACACGGGAAACCTCACACACACTCAACAGGGGCCCCAGGAGCATCCAGAAATGGCATTAAATGCCAAAATTTTAGGGCGTCAATTTTTGAAAAAAAAACGTAAGGGGTTAGTATGTCGTTTTTTTCAGTTTTTTCAACTTGCTCAAAATGCACTTTTCTGTTAAAATAAACACGGGAAACCTCACACACACTCAACAGGGGCCCCAGGAGCATCCAGAAATGGCATAAAATGCCCAAATTTTAGGGCGTCAATTTTTGAAAAAAAACGTAAGGGGTTAGTATGTCGTTTTTTTCAGTTTTTTCAACTTGCTCAAAATGCACTTTTCTGTTAAAATAAACACGGGAAACCTCACACACACTCAACAGGGGCCCCAGGAGCATCCAGAAATGGCATAAAATGCCCAAATTTTAGGGCGTCAATTTTTGAAAAAAAAAACAAACGTAAGGGGTTAGTATGTCGTTTTTTTCAGTTTTTTCAACTTGCTCAAAATGCACTTTTCTGTTAAAATAAACACGGGAAACCTCACACACACTCAACAGGGGCCCCAGGAGCATCCAGAAATGGCATTAAATGCCAAAATTTTAGGGCGTCAATTTTTGAAAAAAAAACGTAAGGGGTTAGTATGTCGTTTTTTTCAGTTTTTTCAACTTGCTCAAAATGCACTTTTCTGTTAAAATAAACACGGGAAACCTCACACACACTCAACAGGGGCCCCAGGAGCATCCAGAAATGGCATAAAATGCCCAAATTTTAGGGTGTCAATTTTTGAAAAAAAACGTAAGGGGTTAGTATGTCGTTTTTTTCAGTTTTTTCAACTTGCTCAAAATGCACTTTTCTGTTAAAATAAACACGGGAAACCTCACACACACTCAGCAGGGGCCCCAGGAGCATCAAAAAATGGCATAAAATGCCCAAATTTTAGGGCGTCAATTTTTGAAAAAAAACGTAAGGGGTTAGTATGTCGTTTTTTTCAGTTTTTTCAACTTGCTCAAAATGCACTTTTATGTTAAAATAAACACGGGAAACCTCACACACACTCAACAGGGGCCCCAGGAGCATCCAAAAATGGCATAAAATGCCCAAATTTTAGGGCGTCAATTTTTGAAAAAAAAACAAACGTAAGGGGTTAGTATGTCGTTTTTTTCAGTTTTTTCAACTTGCTCAAAATGCACTTTTCTGTTAAAATAAACACGGGAAACCTCACACACACTCAACAGGGGCCCCAGGAGCATCCAGAAATGGCATAAAATGCCCAAATTTTAGGGCGTCAATTTTTGAAAAAAAACGTAAGGGGTTAGTATGTCGTTTTTTTCAGTTTTTTCAACTTGCTCAAAATGCACTTTTCTGTTAAAATAAACACGGGAAACCTCACACACACTCAACAGGGGCCCCAGGAGCATCCAAAAATGGCATAAAATGCCAAACTTTTAGGGCGTCAATTTTTCAAAAAAAACGTAAGGGGTTAGTATGTCGTTTTTTTTCAGTTTTTTCAACTTGCTCAAAATGCACTTTTCTGTTAAAATAAACACGGGAAACCTCACACACACTCAACAGGGGCCCCAGGAGCATCCAGAAATGGCATTAAATGCCAAAATTTTAGGGCGTCAATTTTTGAAAAAAAAACGTAAGGGGTTAGTATGTCGTTTTTTTCAGTTTTTTCAACTTGCTCAAAATGCACTTTTCTGTTAAAATAAACACGGGAAACCTCACACACACTCAACAGGGGCCCCAGGAGCATCCAGAAATGGCATAAAATGCCCAAATTTTAGGGTGTCAATTTTTGAAAAAAAACGTAAGGGGTTAGTATGTCGTTTTTTTCAGTTTTTTCAACTTGCTCAAAATGCACTTTTCTGTTAAAATAAACACGGGAAACCTCACACACACTCAGCAGGGGCCCCAGGAGCATCAAAAAATGGCATAAAATGCCCAAATTTTAGGGCGTCAATTTTTGAAAAAAAACGTAAGGGGTTAGTATGTCGTTTTTTTCAGTTTTTTCAACTTGCTCAAAATGCACTTTTATGTTAAAATAAACACGGGAAACCTCACACACACTCAACAGGGGCCCCAGGAGCATCCAAAAATGGCATAAAATGCCCAAATTTTAGGGCGTCAATTTTTGAAAAAAAAACAAACGTAAGGGGTTAGTATGTCGTTTTTTTCAGTTTTTTCAACTTGCTCAAAATGCACTTTTCTGTTAAAATAAACACGGGAAACCTCACACACACTCAACAGGGGCCCCAGGAGCATCCAGAAATGGCATAAAATGCCCAAATTTTAGGGCGTCAATTTTTGAAAAAAAACGTAAGGGGTTAGTATGTCGTTTTTTTCAGTTTTTTCAACTTGCTCAAAATGCACTTTTCTGTTAAAATAAACACGGGAAACCTCACACACACTCAACAGGGGCCCCAGGAGCATCCAGAAATGGCATAAAATGCCCAAATTTTAGGGCGTCAATTTTTGAAAAAAAAAACAAACGTAAGGGGTTAGTATGTCGTTTTTTTCAGTTTTTTCAACTTGCTCAAAATGCACTTTTCTGTTAAAATAAACACGGGAAACCTCACACACACTCAACAGGGGCCCCAGGAGCATCCAGAAATGGCATAAAATGCCCAAATTTTAGGGCGTCAATTTTTGAAAAAAAACGTAAGGGGTTAGTATGTCGTTTTTTTCAGTTTTTTCAACTTGCTCAAAATGCACTTTTCTGTTAAAATAAACACGGGAAACCTCACACACACTCAACAGGGGCCCCAGGAGCATCCAAAAATGGCATAAAATGCCCAAATTTTAGGGCGTCAATTTTTGAAAAAAAACGTAAGGGGTTAGTATGTCGTTTTTTTCAGTTTTTTCAACTTGCTCAAAATGCACTTTTCTGTTAAAATAAACACGGGAAACCTCACACACACTCAACAGGGGCCCCAGGAGCATCCAGAAATGGCATTAAATGCCAAAATTTTAGGGCGTCAATTTTTGAAAAAAAAACGTAAGGGGTTAGTATGTCGTTTTTTTCAGTTTTTTCAACTTGCTCAAAATGCACTTTTCTGTTAAAATAAACACGGGAAACCTCACACACACTCAACAGGGGCCCCAGGAGCATCCAGAAATGGCATAAAATGCCCAAATTTTAGGGTGTCAATTTTTGAAAAAAAACGTAAGGGGTTAGTATGTCGTTTTTTTCAGTTTTTTCAACTTGCTCAAAATGCACTTTTATGTTAAAATAAACACGGGAAACCTCACACACACTCAACAGGGGCCCCAGGAGCATCCAAAAATGGCATAAAATGCCCAAATTTTAGGGCGTCAATTTTTGAAAAAAAAAAAACAAACGTAAGGGGTTAGTATGTCGTTTTTTTCAGTTTTTTCAACTTGCTCAAAATGCACTTTTCTGTTAAAATAAACATGGGAAACCTCACACACACTCAACAGGGGCCCCAGGAGCATCCAGAAATGGCATAAAATGCCCAAATTTTAGGGCGTCAATTTTTGAAAAAAAACGTAAGGGGTTAGTATGTCGTTTTTTTCAGTTTTTTCAACTTGCTCAAAATGCACTTTTCTGTTAAAATAAACACGGGAAACCTCACACACACTCAACAGGGGCCCCAGGAGCATCCAGAAATGGCATAAAATGCCCAAATTTTAGGGTGTCAATTTTTGAAAAAAAACGTAAGGGGTTAGTATGTCGTTTTTTTCAGTTTTTTCAACTTGCTCAAAATGCACTTTTCTGTTAAAATAAACACGGGAAACCTCACACACACTCAACAGGGGCCCCAGGAGCATCCAAAAATGGCATAAAATGCCCAAATTTTAGGGCGTCAATTTTTGAAAAAAAACGTAAGGGGTTAGTATGTCGTTTTTTTCAGTTTTTTCAACTTGCTCAAAATGCACTTTTCTGTTAAAATAAACACGGGAAACCTCACACACACTCAACAGGGGCCCCAGGAGCATCCAAAAATGGCATAAAATGCCCAAATTTTAGGGCGTCAATTTTTGAAAAAAAAAAAAAAAAAAAAAACGTAAGGGGTTAGTTAGTATGTCGTTTTTTTCAGTTTTTTCAACTTGCTCAAAATGCACTTTTCTGTTAAAATAAACACGGGAAACCTCACACACACTCAACAGGGGCCCCAGGAGCATCCAGAAATGGCATAAAATGCCCAAATTTTAGGGCGTCAATTTTTGAAAAAAAACGTAAGGGGTTAGTATGTCGTTTTTTTCAGTTTTTTCAACTTGCTCAAAATGCACTTTTCTGTTAAAATAAACACGGGAAACCTCACACACACTCAACAGGGGCCCCAGGAGCATCCAAAAATGGCATAAAATGCCCAAATTTTAGGGCGTCAATTTTTGAAAAAAAAAACAAACGTAAGGGGTTAGTATGTCGTTTTTTTCAGTTTTTTCAACTTGCTCAAAATGCACTTTTCTGTTAAAATAAACACGGGAAACCTCACACACACTCAACAGGGGCCCCAGGAGCATCCAGAAATGGCATAAAATGCCCAAATTTTAGGGCGTCAATTTTTGAAAAAAAACGTAAGGGGTTAGTATGTCGTTTTTTTCAGTTTTTTCAACTTGCTCAAAATGCACTTTTCTGTTAAAATAAACACGAGAAACCTCACACACACTCAACAGGGGCCCCAGGAGCATCCAAAAATGGCATAAAATGCCCAAATTTTAGGGCGTCAATTTTTGAAAAAAAACGTAAGGGGTTAGTATGTCGTTTTTTTCAGTTTTTTCAACTTGCTCAAAATGCACTTTTCTGTTAAAATAAACACGGGAAACCTCACACACACTCAACAGGGGCCCCAGGAGCATCCAAAAATGGCATAAAATGCCCAAATTTTAGGGCGTCAATTTTTGAAAAAAAACGAAAGGGGTTAGTATGTCGTTTTTTTCAGTTTTTTCAACTTGCTCAAAATGCACTTTTATGTTAAAATAAACACGGGAAACCTCACACACACTCAACAGGGGCCCCAGGAGCATCCAAAAATAGCATAAAATGTCAAAATTTTTCAGTTTTTTCAACTTGCTCAAAATGCACTTTTCTGTTAAAATAAACACCGGAAACCTCACACACACTCAACAGGGGCCCCAGGAGCATCCAAAAATGGCATAAAATGCCCAAATTTTAGGGCGTCAATTTTTGAAAAAAAAACAAACGTAAGGGGTTAGTATGTCGTTTTTTTCAGTTTTTTCAACTTGCTCAAAATGCACTTTTCTGTTAAAATAAACACGGGAAACCTCACACACACTCAACAGGGGCCCCAGGATTATCCAGAAATGGCATAAAATGCCCAAATTTTAGGGCGTCAATGTTTGAAAAAAAACGTAAGGGGTTAGTATGTCGTTTTTTTCAGTTTTTTCAACTTGCTCAAAATGCACTTTTCTGTTAAAATAAACACGGGAAACCTCACACACACTCAACAGGGGCCCCAGGAGCATCCAGAAATGGCATAAAATGCCAAAATTTTAGGGCGTCAATTTTTGATAAAAAAAAACATAAGGGGTTGGTATGTCGTTTTTTTCAGTTTTTTCAACTTGCTCAAAATGCACTTTTCTGTTAAAATAAACACGGGAAACCTCACACACACTCAACAGGGGCCCCAGGAGCATCCAAAAATAGCATAAAATGTCAAAATTTTTCAGTTTTTTCAACTTGCCCAAAATGCACTTTTCTGTTAAAATAAACACGGGAAACCTCACACACACTCAAGAGGGGCCCCAGGAGCATCCAAAAATGGCATAAAATGCCAAACTTTTAGGGCGTCAATTTTTCAAAAAAAACGTAAGGGGTTAGTATGTCGTTTTTTTTCAGTTTTTTCAACTTGCTCAAAATGCACTTTTCTGTTAAAATAAACACGGGAAACCTCACACACACTCAACAGGGGCCCCAGGAGCATCCAGAAATGGCATAAAATGCCCAAATTTTAGGGCGTCAATTTTTGAAAAAAAACGTAAGGGGTTAGTATGTCGTTTTTTTCAGTTTTTTCAACTTGCTCAAAATGCACTTTTCTGTTAAAATAAACACGGGAAACCTCACACACACTCAACAGGGGCCCCAGGAGCATCCAAAAATGGCATAAAATGCCCAAATTTTAGGGCGTCAATTTTTGAAAAAAAAAAACAAAAACGTAAGGGGTTAGTTAGTATGTTGTTTTTTTCAGTTTTTTCAACTTGCTCAAAATGCACTTTTCTGTTAAAATAAACACGGGAAACCTCACACACACTCAACAGGGGCCCCAGGAGCATCCAAAAATGGCATAAAATGCCCAAATTTTAGGGCGTCAATTTTTGAAAAAAAACGTAAGGGGTTAGTATGTCGTTTTTTTCAGTTTTTTCAACTTGCTCAAAATGCACTTTTCTGTTAAAATAAACACGGGAAACCTCACACACACTCAACAGGGGCCCCAGGAGCATCCAGAAATGGCATAAAATGCCCAAATTTTAAGGCGTCAATTTTTGAAAAAAAAAAACAAACGTAAGGGGTTAGTATGTCGTTTTTTTCAGTTTTTTCAACTTGCTCAAAATGCACTTTTCTGTTAAAATAAACACGGGAAACCTCACACACACTCAACAGGGGCCCCAGGAGCATCCAGAAATGGCATAAAATGCCCAAATTTGAGGGCGTCAATTTTTGAAAAAAAACGTAAGGGGTTAGTATGTCGTTTTTTTCAGTTTTTTCAACTTGCTCAAAATGCACTTTTCTGTTAAAATAAACACGGGAAACCTCACACACACTCAACAGGGGCCCCAGGAGCATCCAAAAATGGCATAAAATGCCCAAATTTTAGGGCGTCGATTTTTGAAAAAAAACGTAAGGGGTTAGTATGTCGTTTTTTTCAGTTTTTTCAACTTGCTCAAAATGCACTTTTCTGTTAAAATAAACACGGGAAACCTCACACACACTCAGCAGGGGCCCCAGGAGCATCCAGAAATGGCATAAAATGCCCAAATTTTAGGGCGTCAATTTTTGAAAAAAAACGTAAGGGGTTAGTATGTCGTTTTTTTCAGTTTTTTCAACTTGCTCAAAATGCACTTTTATGTTAAAATAAACACGGGAAACCTCACACACACTCAACAGGGGCCCCAGGAGCATCCAGAAATGGCATAAAATGCCCAAATTTTAGGGCGTCAATTTTTGAAAAAAAAACAAACGTAAGGGGTTAGTATGTCGTTTTTTTCAGTTTTTTCAACTTGCTCAAAATGCACTTTTCTGTTAAAATAAACACGGGAAACCTCACACACACTCAACAGGGGCCCCAGGAGCATCCAGAAATGGCATAAAATGCCCAAATTTTAGGGCGTCAATTTTTGAAAAAAAACGTAAGGGGTTAGTATGTCGTTTTTTTCAGTTTTTTCAACTTGCTCAAAATGCACTTTTCTGTTAAAATAAACACGGGAAACCTCACACACACTCAACAGGGGCCCCAGGAGCATCCAGAAATGGCATAAAATGCCCAAATTTTAGGGCGTCAATTTTTGAAAAAAAAACAAACGTAAGGGGTTAGTATGTCGTTTTTTTCAGTTTTTTCAACTTGCTCAAAATGCACTTTTCTGTTAAAATAAACACGGGAAACCTCACACACACTCAGCAGGGGCCCCAGGAGCATCCAAAAATGGCATAAAATGCCCAAATTTTAGGGCGTCAATTTTTGAAAAAAAACGTAAGGGGTTAGTATGTCGTTTTTTTCAGTTTTTTCAACTTGCTCAAAATGCACTTTTCTGTTAAAATAAACACGGGAAACCTCACACACACTCAGCAGGGGCCCCAGGAGCATCCAAAAATGGCATAAAATGCCCAAATTTTAGGGCGTCGATTTTTGAAAAAAAACGTAAGGGGTTAGTATGTCGTTTTTTTCAGTTTTTTCAACTTGCTCAAAATGCACTTTTCTGTTAAAATAAACACGGGAAACCTCACACACACTCAACAGGGGCCCCAGGAGCATCCAAAAATGGCATAAAATGCCCAAATTTTAGGGCGTCAATTTTTGAAAAAAAAAAAAAAAACGTAAGGGGTTAGTATGTCGTTTTTTTCAGTTTTTTCAACTTGCTCAAAATGCACTTTTCTGTTAAAATAAACACGGGAAACCTCACACACACTCAACAGGGGCCCCAGGAGCATCCAAAAATGGCATAAAATGCCCAAATTTTAGGGCGTCAATTTTTGAAAAAAAACGTAAGGGGTTAGTATGTCGTTTTTTTCAGTTTTTTCAACTTGCTCAAAATGCACTTTTATGTTAAAATAAACACGGGAAACCTCACACACACTCAACAGGGGCCCCAGGAGCATCCAAAAATGGCATAAAATGCCCAAATTTTAGGGCGTCGATTTTTGAAAAAAAACGTAAGGGGTTAGTATGTCGTTTTTTTCAGTTTTTTCAACTTGCTCAAAATGCACTTTTCTGTTAAAATAAACACGGGAAACCTCACACACACTCAACATGGGCCCCAGGAGCATCCAGAAATGGCATAAAATGCCCAAATTTTAGGGCGTCAATTTTTGAAAAAAAACGTAAGTGGTTAGTATGTCGTTTTTTTCAGTTTTTTCAACTTGCTCAAAATGCACTTTTATGTTAAAATAAACACGGGAAACCTCACACACACTCAACAGGGGCCCCAGGAGCATCCAGAAATGGCATAAAATGCCCAAATTTTAGGGCGTCAATTTTTGAAAAAAAACGTAAGGGGTTAGTATGTCGTTTTTTTCAGTTTTTTCAACTTGCTCAAAATGCACTTTTCTGTTAAAATAAACACGGGAAACCTCACACACACTCAACAGGGGCCCCAGGAGCATCCAAAAATGGCATAAAATGCCCAAATTTTAGGGCGTCGATTTTTGAAAAAAAACGTAAGGGGTTAGTATGTCGTTTTTTTCAGTTTTTTCAACTTGCTCAAAATGCACTTTTCTGTTAAAATAAACACGGGAAACCTCACACACACTCAACAGGGGCCCCAGGAGCATCCAGAAATGGCATAAAATGCCCAAATTTTAGGGCGTCAATTTTTGAAAAAAAAAACAAACGTAAGGGGTTAGTATGTCGTTTTTTTCAGTTTTTTCAACTTGCTCAAAATGCACTTTTCTGTTAAAATAAACACGGGAAACCTCACACACACTCAGCAGGGGCCCCAGGAGCATCCAAAAATGGCATAAAATGCCCAAATTTTAGGGCGTCAATTTTTGAAAAAAAACGTAAGGGGTTAGTATGTCGTTTTTTTCAGTTTTTTCAACTTCCTCAAAATGCACTTTTCTGTTAAAATAAACACGGGAAACCTCACACACACTCAACAGGGGCCCCAGGAGCATCCAAAAATGGCATAAAATGCCCAAATTTTATGGCGTCAATTTTTGAAAAAAAACGTAAGGGGTTAGTATGTCGTTTTTTTCAGTTTTTTCAACTTGCTCAAAATGCACTTTTCTGTTAAAATAAACACGGGAAACCTCACACACACTCAACAGGGGCCCCAGGAGCATCCAAAAATGGCATAAAATGCCCAAATTTTAGGGCGTCAATTTTTGAAAAAAAACGTAAGGGGTTAGTATGTCGTTTTTTTCAGTTTTTTCAACTTGCTCAAAATGCACTTTTATGTTAAAATAAACACGGGAAACCTCACACACACTCAACAGGGGCCCCAGGAGCATCCAAAAATGGCATAAAATGCCCAAATTTTAGGGCGTCAATTTCTGAAAAAAAACGTAAGGGGTTAGTATGTCGTTTTTTTTCAGTTTTTTCAACTTGCTCAAAATGCACTTTTCTGTTAAAATAAACACGGGAAACCTCACACACACTCAACAGGGGCCCCAGGAGCATCCAGAAATGGCAAAAAATGCCCAAATTTTAGGGCGTCAATTTTTGAAAAAAAAAACAAACGTAAGGGGTTAGTATGTCGTTTTTTTCAGTTTTTTTCAACTTGCTCAAAATGCACTTTTCTGTTAAAATAAACACGGGAAACCTCACACACACTCAACAGGGGCCCCAGGAGCATCCAGAAATGGCATAAAATGCCCAAATTTTAGGGCGTCAATTTTTGAAAAAAAACGTAAGGGGTTAGTATGTCGTTTTTTTCAGTTTTTTCAACTTGCTCAAAATGCACTTTTCTGTTAAAATAAACACGGGAAACCTCACACACACTCAACAGGGGCCCCAGGAGCATCCAAAAATGGCATAAAATGCCCAAATTTTAGGGCGTCAATTTTTGAAAAAAAAAAAAAAAACGTAAGGGGTTAGTATGTCGTTTTTTTCAGTTTTTTCAACTTGCTCAAAATGCACTTTTCTGTTAAAATAAACACGTGAAACCTCACACACACTCAACAGGGGCCCCAGGAGCATCCAGAAATGGCATAAAATGCCCAAATTTTAGGGCGTCAATTTTTGAAAAAAAAACAAACGTAAGGGGTTAGTATGTCGTTTTTTTCAGTTTTTTCAACTTGCTCAAAATGCACTTTTCTGTTAAAATAAACACGGGAAACCTCACACACACTCAACAGGGGCCCCAGGAGCATCCAAAAATGGCATAAAATGCCCAAATTTTAGGGCGTCAATTTTTGAAAAAAAACGTAAGGGGTTAGTATGTCGTTTTTTTCAGTTTTTTCAACTTTCTCAAAATGCACTTTTCTGTTAAAATAAACACGGGAAACCTCACACACACTCAACAGGGGCCCCAGGAGCATCCAGAAATGGCATAAAATGCCCAAATTTTAGGGTGTCAATTTTTGAAAAAAAACGTAAGGGGTTAGTTAGTATGTCGTTTTTTTCAGTTTTTTCAACTTGCTCAAAATGCACTTTTCTGTTAAAATAAACACGGGAAACCTCACACACACTCAACAGGGGCCCCAGGAGCATCCAGAAATGGCATAAAATGCCCAAATTTTAGGGCGTCAATTTTTGAAAAAACGTAAGGGGTTAGTATGTCGTTTTTTTCAGTTTTTTCAACTTGCTCAAAATGCACTTTTCTGTTAAAATAAACACGGGAAACCTCACACACACTCAACAGGGGCCCCAGGAGCATCCAAAAATGGCATAAAATGCCCAAATTTTAGGGCGTCAATTTTTGAAAAAAAACGTAAGGGGTTAGTATGTCGTTTTTTTCAGTTTTTTCAACTTGCTCAAAATGCACTTTTCTGTTAAAATAAACACGGGAAACCTCACACACACTCAACAGGGGCCCCAGGAGCATCCAGAAATGGCATAAAATGGCCAAATTTTAAGGCGTCAATTTTTGAAAAAAAAAACAAACGTAAGGGGTTAGTATGTCGTTTTTTTCAGTTTTTTCAACTTGCTCAAAATGCACTTTTCTGTTAAAATAAACACGGGAAACCTCACACACACTCAACAGGGGCCCCAGGAGCATCCAGAAATGGCATAAAATGCCCAAATTTGAGGGCGTCAATTTTTGAAAAAAAACGTAAGGGGTTAGTATGTCGTTTTTTTCAGTTTTTTCAACTTGCTCAAAATGCACTTTTCTGTTAAAATAAACACGGGAAACCTCACACACACTCAACAGGGGCCCCAGGAGCATCCAAAAATGGCATAAAATGCCCAAATTTTAGGGCGTCAATTTTTGAAAAAAAAAGTAAGGGGTTAGTATGTCGTTTTTTTCAGTTTTTTCAACTTGCTCAAAATGCACTTTTCTGTTAAAATAAACACGGGAAACCTCACACACACTCAGCAGGGGCCCCAGGAGCATCCAAAAATGGCATAAAATGCCCAAATTTTAGGGCGTCGATTTTTGAAAAAAAACGTAAGGGGTTAGTATGTCGTTTTTTTCAGTTTTTTCAACTTGCTCAAAATGCACTTTTCTGTTAAAATAAACACGGGAAACCTCACACACACTCAGCAGGGGCCCCAGGAGCATCCAGAAATGGCATAAAATGCCCAAATTTTAGGGCGTCAATTTTTGAAAAAAAACGTAAGGGGTTAGTATGTCGTTTTTTTCAGTTTTTTCAACTTGCTCAAAATGCACTTTTATGTTAAAATAAACACGGGAAACCTCACACACACTCAACAGGGGCCCCAGGAGCATCCAGAAATGGCATAAAATGCCCAAATTTTAGGGCGTCAATTTTTGAAAAAAAAACAAACGTAAGGGGTTAGTATGTCGTTTTTTTCAGTTTTTTCAACTTGCTCAAAATGCACTTTTCTGTTAAAATAAACACGGGAAACCTCACACACACTCAACAGGGGCCCCAGGAGCATCCAAAAATGGCATAAAATGCCCAAATTTTAGGGCGTCAATTTTTGAAAAAAAACGTAAGGGGTTAGTATGTCGTTTTTTTCAGTTTTTTCAACTTGCTCAAAATGCACTTTTATGTTAAAATAAACACGGGAAACCTCACACACACTCAACAGGGGCCCCAGGAGCATCCAGAAATGGCATAAAATGCCCAAATTTTAGGGCGTCAATTTTTGAAAAAAAAACAAACGTAAGGGGTTAGTATGTCGTTTTTTTCAGTTTTTTCAACTTGCTCAAAATGCACTTTTCTGTTAAAATAAACACGGGAAACCTCACACACACTCAACAGGGGCCCCAGGAGCATCCAGAAATGGCATAAAATGCCCAAATTTTAGGGCGTCAATTTTTGAAAAAAAACGTAAGGGGTTAGTATGTCGTTTTTTTCAGTTTTTTCAACTTGCTCAAAATGCACTTTTCTGTTAAAATAAACACGGGAAACCTCACACACACTCAACAGGGGCCCCAGGAGCATCCAAAAATGGCATAAAATGCCCAAATTTTAGGGCGTCGATTTTTGAAAAAAAACGTAAGGGGTTAGTATGTCGTTTTTTTCAGTTTTTTCAACTTGCTCAAAATGCACTTTTCTGTTAAAAAAAACACGGGAAACCTCACACACACTCAACAGGGGCCCCAGGAGCATCCAGAAATGGCATAAAATGCCCAAATTTTAGGGCGTCAATTTTTGAAAAAAAAAACAAACGTAAGGGGTTAGTATGTCGTTTTTTTCAGTTTTTTCAACTTGCTCAAAATGCACTTTTCTGTTAAAATAAACACGGGAAACCTCACACACACTCAACAGGGGCCCCAGGAGCATCCAAAAATGGCATAAAATGCCCAAATTTTAGGGCGTCAATTTTTGAAAAAAAAAAAAAAAAAAAACGTAAGGGGTTAGTATGTCGTTTTTTTCAGTTTTTTCAACTTGCTCAAAATGCACTTTTCTGTTAAAATAAACACGGGAAACCTCACACACACTCAACAGGGGCCCCAGGAGCATCCAGAAATGGCATAAAATGCCCAAATTTTAGGGCGTCAATTTTTGAAAAAAAAACGTAAGGGGTTAGTATGTCGTTTTTTTCAGTTTTTTCAACTTGCTCAAAATGCACTTTTCTGTTAAAATAAACACGGGAAACCTCACACACACTCAACAGGGGCCCCAGGAGCATCCAAAAATGGCATAAAATGCCCAAATTTTAGGGCGTCAATTTTTGAAAAAAAACGTAAGGGGTTAGTATGTCGTTTTTTTCAGTTTTTTCAACTTGCTCAAAATGCACTTTTCTGTTAAAATAAACACGGGAAACCTCACACACACTCAACAGGGGCCCCAGGAGCATCCAAAAATGGCATAAAATGCCCAAATTTTAGGGCGTCAATTTTTGAAAAAAAAAACGTAAGGGGTTAGTATGTCGTTTTTTTCAGTTTTTTCAACTTGCTCAAAATGCACTTTTCTGTTAAAATAAACACGGGAAACCTCACACACACTCAACAGGGGCCCCAGGAGCATCCAAAAATGGCATAAAATGCCCAAATATTAGGGCGTCAATTTTTGAAAAAAAACGTAAGGGGTTAGTATGTCGTTTTTTTCAGTTTTTTCAACTTGCTCAAAATGCACTTTTCTGTTAAAATAAACACGGGAAACCTCACACACACTCAACAGGGGCCCCAGGAGCATCCAGAAATAGCATAAAATGCCCAAATTTTAGGGCGTCAATTTTTGAAAAAAAACGTAAGGGGTTAGTATGTCGTTTTTTTCAGTTTTTTCAACTTGCTGAAAATGCACTTTTCTGTTAAAATAAACACGGGAAACCTCACACACACTCAACAGGGGCCCCAAGAGCATCCAAAAATGGCATAAAATGCCCAAATATTAGGGCGTCAATTTTTGAAAAAAAACGTAAGGGGTTAGTATGTCGTTTTTTTCAGTTTTTTCAACTTGCTCAAAATGCACTTTTCTGTTAAAATAAACACGGGAAACCTCACACACACTCAACAGGGGCCCCAGGAGCATCCAGAAATGGCATAAAATGCCCAAATTTTAGGGCGTCAATTTTTGAAAAAAAACGTAAGGGGTTAGTATGTCGTTTTTTTCAGTTTTTTCAACTTGCTCAAAATGCACTTTTCTGTTAAAATAAACACGGGAAACCTCACACACACTCAACAGGTGCCCCAGGAGCATCCAAAAATGGCATAAAATGCCCAAATTTATGGGCGTCAATTTTTGAAAAAAAACGTAAGGGGTTAGTATGTCGTTTTTTTCAGTTTTTTTCAACTTGCTCAAAATGCACTTTTCTGTTAAAATAAACACGGGAAACCTCACACACACTCAACAGGGGCCCCAGGAGCATCCAAAAATGGCATAAAATGCCCAAATTTTAGGGCGTCAATTTTTGAAAAAAAACGTAAGGGGTTAGTATGTCGTTTTTTTCAGTTTTTTCAACTTGCTCAAAATGCACTTTTCTGTTAAAATAAACACGGGAAACCTCACACACACTCAAGACGGGCCCCAGGAGCATCCAAAAATGGCATAAAATGCCCAAATTTTAGGGCGTCAATTTTTGAAAAAAAACATAAGGGGTTAGTATGTCGTTTTTTTCAGTTTTTTCAACTTGCTCAAAATGCACTTTTCTGTTAAAATAAACACGGGAAACCTCACACACACTCAACAGGGGCCCCAGGAGCATCCAAAAATGGCATAAAATGCCCAAATTTTAGGGCGTCAATTTTTGAAAAAAAACGTAAGGGGTTAGTATGTCGTTTTTTTCAGTTTTTTCAACTTGCTCAAAATGCACTTTTCTGTTAAAATAAACACGGGAAACCTCACACACACTCAACAGGGGCCCCAGGAGCATCCAAAAATGGCATAAAATGCCCAAATTTTAGGGCGTCAATTTTTGAAAAAAAACGTAAGGGGTTAGTATGTCGTTTTTTTCAGTTTTTTCAACTTGCTCAAAATGCACTTTTCTGTTAAAATAAACACGGGAAACCTCACACAGACTCAACAGGGGCCCCAGGAGCATCCAGAAATGGCATAAAATGCCCAAATTTTAGGGCGTCAATTTTTGAAAAAAAACGTAAGGGGTTAGTATGTCGTTTTTTTCAGTTTTTTCAACTTGCTCAAAATGCACTTTTCTGTTAAAATAAACACGGGAAACCTCACACACACTCAACAGGGGCCCCAGGAGCATCCAATAATGGCATAAAATGCCCAAATTTTAGGGCGTCAATTTTTGAAAAAAAACGTAGGGGGTTAGTATGTCGTTTTTTTCAGTTTTTTCAACTTGCTCAAAATGCACTTTTCTGTTAAAATAAACACGGGAAACCTCACACACACTCAACAGGGGCCCCAGGAGCATCCAAAAATGGCATAAAATGCCCAAATTTTAGGGCGTCAATTTTTGAAAAAAAACGTAAGGGGTTAGTATGTCGTTTTTTTCAGTTTTTTCAACTTGCTCAAAATGCACTTTTCTGTTAAAATAAACACGGGAAACCTCACACACACTCAACAGGGGCCCCAGGAGCATCCAAAAATGGCATAAAATGCCCAAATTTTAGGGCGTCAATTTTTGAAAAAAAAAACGTAAGGGGTTAGTATGTCGTTTTTTTCATTTTTTTCAACTTGCTCAAAATGCACTTTTCTGTTAAAATAAACACGGGAAACCTCACACACACTCAACAGGGGCCCCAGGAGCATCCAAAAATGGCATAAAATGCCCAAATATTAGGGCGTCAATTTTTGAAAAAAAACGTAAGGGGTTAGTATGTCGTTTTTTTCAGTTTTTTCAACTTGCTCAAAATGCACTTTTCTGTTAAAATAAACACGGGAAACCTCACACACACTCAACAGGGGCCCCAGGAGCATCCAGAAATAGCATAAAATGCCCAAATTTTAGGGCGTCAATTTTTGAAAAAAAACGTAAGGGGTTAGTATGTCGTTTTTTTCAGTTTTTTCAACTTGCTGAAAATGCACTTTTCTGTTAAAATAAACACGGGAAACCTCACACACACTCAACAGGGGCCCCAGGAGCATCCAAAAATGGCATGAAATGCCCAAATTTTAGGGCGTCAATTTTTGAAAAAAAACGTAAGGGGTTAGTATGTCGTTTTTTTCAGTTTTTTCAACTTGCTCAAAATGCACTTTTCTGTTAAAATAAACATGGGAAACCTCACACACACTCAACAGGGGCCCCAGGAGCATCCAAAAATGGCATAAAATGCCCAAATATTAGGGCGTCAATTTTTGAAAAAAAACGTAAGGGGTTAGTATGTCGTTTTTTTCAGTTTTTTCAACTTGCTGAAAATGCACTTTTCTGTTAAAATAAACACGGGAAACCTCATACACACTCAACAGGGGCCCCAGGAGCATCCAGAAATGGCATAAAATGCCCAAATTTTAGGGCGTCAATTTTTGAAAAAAAACGTAAGGGGTTAGTATGTCGTTTTTTTCAGTTTTTTCAACTTGCTCAAAATGCACTTTTCTGTTAAAATAAACACGGGAAACCTCACACACACTCAACAGGGGCCCCAGGAGCATCCAAAAATGGCATAAAATGCCCAAATTTTAGGGCGTCAATTTTTGAAAAAAAACGTAAGGGGTTAGTATGTCGTTTTTTTCAGTTTTTTCAACTTGCTCAAAATGCACTTTTCTGTTAAAATAAACACGGGAAACCTCACACACACTCAACAGGGGCCCCAGGAGCATCCAGAAATGGCATAAAATGCCCAAATTTTAGGGCGTCAATTTTTGAAAAAAAACGTAAGGGGTTAGTATGTCGTTTTTTTCAGTTTTTTCAACTTGCTGAAAATGCACTTTTCTGTTAAAATAAACACGGGAAACCTCACACACACTCAACAGGGGCCCCAGGAGCATCCAAAAATGGCATAAAATGCCCAAATTTTAGGGCGTCAATTTTTGAAAAAAAACGTAAGGGGTTAGTATGTCGTTTTTTTCAGTTTTTTCAACTTGCTCAAAATGCACTTTTCTGTTAAAATAAACACGGGAAACCTCACACACACTCAACAGGGGCCCCAGGAGCATCCAGAAATGGCATAAAATGCCCAAATTTTAGGGCGTCAATTTTTGAAAAAAAACGTAAGGGGTTAGTATGTCGTTTTTTTCAGTTTTTTCAACTTGCTCAAAATGCACTTTTCTGTTAAAATAAACACGGGAAACCTCACACACACTCAACAGGGGCCCCAGGAGCATCCAGAAATGGCATAAAATGCCCAAATTTTAGGGCGTCAATTTTTGAAAAAAAACGTAAGGGGTTAGTATGTCGTTTTTTTCAGTTTTTTCAACTTGCTGAAAATGCACTTTTCTGTTAAAATAAACACGGGAAACCTCACACACACTCAACAGGGGCCCCAGGAGCATCCAAAAATGGCATAAAATGCCCAAATTTTAGGGCGTCAATTTTTGAAAAAAAACGTAAGGGGTTAGTATGTCGTTTTTTTTCAGTTTTTTCAACTTGCTCAAAATGCACTTTTCTGTTAAAATAAACACGGGAAACCTCACACACACTCAACAGGGGCCCCAGGAGCATCCAGAAATGGCATAAAATGCCCAAATTTTAGGGCGTCAATTTTTGAAAAAAAACGTAAGGGGTTAGTATGTCGTTTTTTTCAGTTTTTTCAACTTGCTCAAAATGCACTTTTCTGTTAAAATAAACACGGGAAACCTCACACACACTCAACAGGGGCCCCAGGAGCATCCAGAAATGGCATAAAATGCCCAAATTTTAGGGCGTCAATTTTTGAAAAAAAACGTAAGGGGTTAGTATGTCGTTTTTTTCAGTTTTTTCAACTTGCTGAAAATGCACTTTTCTGTTAAAATAAACACGGGAAACCTCACACACACTCAACAGGGGCCCCAGGAGCATCCAAAAATGGCATAAAATGCCCAAATTTTAGGGCGTCAATTTTTGAAAAAAAACGTAAGGGGTTAGTATGTCGTTTTTTTCAGTTTTTTCAACTTGCTGAAAATGCACTTTTCTGTTAAAATAAACACGGGAAACCTCACACACACTCAACAGGGGCCCCAGGAGCATCCAAAAATGGCATAAAATGCCCAAATTTTAGGGCGTCAATTTTTGAAAAAAAACGTAAGGGGTTAGTATGTCGTTTTTTTTCAGTTTTTTCAACTTGCTCAAAATGCACTTTTCTGTTAAAATAAACACGGGAAACCTCACACACACTCAACAGGGGCCCCAGGAGCATCCAGAAATGGCATAAAATGCCCAAATTTTAGGGCGTCAATTTTTGAAAAAAAACGTAAGGGGTTAGTATGTCGTTTTTTTCAGTTTTTTCAACTTGCTCAAAATGCACTTTTCTGTTAAAATAAACACGGGAAACCTCACACACACTCAACAGGGGCCCCAGGAGCATCCAGAAATGGCATAAAATGCCCAAATTTTAGGGCGTCAATTTTTGAAAAAAAACGTAAGGGGTTAGTATGTCGTTTTTTTCAGTTTTTTCAACTTGCTGAAAATGCACTTTTCTGTTAAAATAAACACGGGAAACCTCACACACACTCAACAGGGGCCCCAGGAGCATCCAAAAATGGCATAAAATGCCCAAATTTTAGGGCGTCAATTTTTGAAAAAAAACGTAAGGGGTTAGTATGTCGTTTTTTTCAGTTTTTTCAACTTGCTCAAAATGCACTTTTCTGTTAAAATAAACACGGGAAACCTCACACACACTCAACAGGGGCCCCAAGAGCATCCAAAAATGGCATAAAATGCCCAAATATTAGGGCGTCAATGTTTGAAAAAAAACGTAAGGGGTTAGTATGTCGTTTTTTTTCAGTTTTTTCAACTTGCTCAAAATGCACTTTTCTGTTAAAATAAACACGGGAAACCTCACACACACTCAACAGGGGCCCCAGGAGCATCCAGAAATGGCATAAAATGCCCAAATTTTAGGGCGTCAATTTTTGAAAAAAAACGTAAGGGGTTAGTATGTCGTTTTTTTCAGTTTTTTCAACTTGCTCAAAATGCACTTTTCTGTTAAAATAAACACGGGAAACCTCACACACACTCAACAGGGGCCCCAGGAGCATCCAAAAATGGCATAAAATGCCCAAATTTTAGGGCGTCAATTTTTGAAAAAAAACGTAAGGGGTTAGTATGTCGTTTTTTTCAGTTTTTTCAACTTGCTCAAAATGCACTTTTCTGTTAAAATAAACACGGGAAACCTCACACACACTCAAGACGGGCCCCAGGAGCATCCAAAAATGGCATAAAATGCCCAAATTTTAGGGCGTCAATTTTTGAAAAAAACATAAGGGGTTAGTATGTCGTTTTTTTCAGTTTTTTCAACTTGCTCAAAATGCACTTTTCTGTTAAAATAAACACGGGAAACCTCACACACACTCAACAGGGGCCCCAGGAGCATCCAAAAATGGCATAAAATGCCCAAATTTTAGGGCGTCAATTTTTGAAAAAAAACGTAAGGGGTTAGTATGTCGTTTTTTTCAGTTTTTTCAACTTGCTCAAAATGCACTTTTCTGTTAAAATAAACACGGGAAACCTCACACACACTCAACAGGGGCCCCAGGAGCATCCAAAAATGGCATAAAATGCCCAAATTTTAGGGCGTCAATTTTTGAAAAAAAACGTAAGGGGTTAGTATGTCGTTTTTTTCAGTTTTTTCAACTTGCTCAAAATGCACTTTTCTGTTAAAATAAACACGGGAAACCTCACACACACTCAACAGGGGCCCCAGGAGCATCCAGAAATGGCATAAAATGCCCAAATTTTAGGGCGTCAATTTTTGAAAAAAAACGTAAGGGGTTAGTATGTCGTTTTTTTCAGTTTTTTCAACTTGATCAAAATGCACTTTTCTGTTAAAATAAACACGGGAAACCTCACACACACTCAACAGGGGCCCCAGGAGCATCCAAAAATGGCATAAAATGCCCAAATTTTAGGGCGTCAATTTTTGAAAAAAAACGTAAGGGGTTAGTATGTCGTTTTTTTCAGTTTTTTCAACTTGCTCAAAATGCACTTTTCTGTTAAAATAAACACGGGAAACCTCACACACACTCAACAGGGGCCCCAGGGGCATCCAAAAAAGGCATAAAATGCCCAAATTTTAGGGCGTCAATTTTTGAAAAAAAACATAAGGGGTTAGTATGTCGTTTTTTTCAGTTTTTTCAACTTGCTCAAAATGCACTTTTCTGTTAAAATAAACACGGGAAACCTCACACACACTCAACAGGGGCCCCAGGAGCATCCAGAAATGGCATAAAATGCCCAAATTTTAGGGCGTCAATTTTTGAAAAAAAACGTAAGGGGTTAGTATGTCGTTTTTTTCAGTTTTTTCAACTTGCTCAAAATGCACTTTTCTGTTAAAATAAACACGGGAAACCTCACACACACTCAACAGGGGCCCCAGGAGCATCCAAAAATGGCATGAAATGCCCAAATTTTAGGGCGTCAATTTTTGAAAAAAAACGTAAGGGGTTAGTATGTCGTTTTTTTCAGTTTTTTCAACTTGCTGAAAATGCACTTTTCTGTTAAAATAAACACGGGAAACCTCACACACACTCAACAGGGGCCCCAGGAGCATCCAAAAATGGCATGAAATGCCCAAATTTTAGGGCGTCAATTTTTGAAAAAAAACGTAAGGGGTTAGTATGTCGTTTTTTTCAGTTTTTTCAACTTGCTCAAAATGCACTTTTCTGTTAAAATAAACACGGGAAACCTCACACACACTCAACAGGGGCCCCAGGAGCATCCAAAAATGGCATAAAATGCCCAAATATTAGGGCGTCAATTTTTGAAAAAAAACGTAAGGGGTTAGTATGTCGTTTTTTTCAGTTTTTTCAACTTGCTCAAAATGCACTTTTCTGTTAAAATAAACACGGGAAACCTCATACACACTCAACAGGGGCCCCAGGAGCATCCAGAAATGGCATAAAATGCCCAAATTTTAGGGCATCAATTTTTGAAAAAAAACGTAAGGGGTTAGTATGTCGTTTTTTTCAGTTTTTTCAACTTGCTCAAAATGCACTTTTCTGTTAAAATAAACACGGGAAACCTCACACACACTCAACAGGTGCCCCAGGAGCATCCAATAATGCCCAAGTATTAGGGCGTCAATTTTTGAAAAAAAACGTAAGGGGTTAGTATGTCGTTTTTTTCAGTTTTTTCAACTTGCTCAAAATGCACTTTTCTGTTAAAATAAACACGGGAAACCTCACACACACTCAACAGGGGCCCCAGGAGCATCCAGAAATTGCATAAAATGCCCAAATTTTAGGGCGTCAATTTTTGAAAAAAAACGTAAGGGGTTAGTATGTCGTTTTTTTCAGTTTTTTCAACTTGCTCAAAATGCACTTTTCTGTTAAAATAAACACGGGAAACCTCACACACACTCAACAGGGGCCCCAGGAGCATCCAAAAATGGCATAAAATGCCCAAATATTAGGGCGTCAATTTTTGAAAAAAAACGTAAGGGGTTAGTATGTCGTTTTTTTCAGTTTTTTCAACTTGCTCAAAATGCACTTTTCTGTTAAAATAAACACGGGAAACCTCACACACACTCAACAGGGGCCCCAGGAGCATCCAAAAATGGCATAAAATGCCTAAATTTTAGGGCGTCAATTTTTGAAAAAAAAACGTAAGGGGTTAGTATGTCGTTTTTTTCAGTTTTTTCAACTTGCTCAAAATGCACTTTTCTGTTAAAATAAACACGGGAAACCTCACACACACTCAACAGGGGCCCCAGGAGCATCCAAAAATGGCATAAAATGCCCAAATTTTAGGGCGTCAATTTTTGAAAAAAAAACGTAAGGGGTTAGTATGTCGATTTTTTCAGTTTTTTCAACTTGCTCAAAATGCACTTTTCTGTTAAAATAAACACGGGAAACCTCACACACACTCAACAGGGGCCCCAGGAGCATCCAAAAATGGCATAAAATGCCCAAGTATTAGGGCGTCAATTTTTGAAAAAAAACGTAAGGGGTTAGTATGTCGTTTTTTTCAGTTTTTTCAACTTGCTCAAAATGCACTTTTCTGTTAAAATAAACACGGGAAACCTCACACACACTCAACAGGGGCCCCAGGAGCATCCAGAAATGGCATAAAATGCCCAAATTTTAGGGCGTCAATTTTTGAAAAAAAACGTAAGGGGTTAGTATGTCGTTTTTTTCAGTTTTTTCAACTTGCTCAAAATGCACTTTTCTGTTAAAATAAACACGGGAAACCTCACACACACTCAACAGGGGCCCCAGGAGCATCCAATAATGGCATAAAATGCCCAAATTTTAGGGCGTCAATTTTTGAAAAAAAACGTAAGGGGTTAGTATGTCGTTTTTTTCAGTTTTTTCAACTTGCTCAAAATGCACTTTTCTGTTAAAATAAACACGGGAAACCTCACACACACTCAACAGGGGCCCCAGGAGCATCCAGAAATGGCATAAAATGCCCAAATTTTAGGGCGTCAATTTTTGAAAAAAAACGTAAGGGGTTAGTTTGTCGTTTTTTTCAGTTTTTTCAACTTGCTCAAAATGCACTTTTCTGTTAAAATAAACACGGGAAACCTCACACACACTCAACAGGGGCCCCAGGAGCATCCAAAAATGGCATAAAATGCCCAAATTTTAGGGCGTCAATTTTTGAAAAAAAACGTAAGGGGTTAGTATGTCGTTTTTTTCAGTTTTTTCAACTTGCTCAAAATGCACTTTTCTGTTAAAATAAACACGGGAAACCTCACACACACTCAACAGGGGCCCCAGGAGCATCCAAAAATGGCATAAAATGCCCAAATTTTAGGGCGTCAATTTTTGAAAAAAAAACGTAAGGGGTTAGTATGTCGTTTTTTTCAGTTTTTTCAACTTGCTCAAAATGCACTTTTCTGTTAAAATAAACACGGGAAACCTCACACACACTCAACAGGGGCCCCAGGAGCATCCAAAAATGGCATAAAATGCCCAAGTATTAGGGCGTCAATTTTTGAAAAAAAACGTAAGGGGTTAGTATGTCGTTTTTTTCAGTTTTTTCAACTTGCTCAAAATGCACTTTTCTGTTAAAATAAACACGGGAAACCTCACACACACTCAACAGGGGCCCCAGGAGCATCCAGAAATGGCATAAAATGCCCAAATTTTAGGGCGTCAATTTTTGAAAAAAAACGTAAGGGGTTAGTATGTCGTTTTTTTCAGTTTTTTCAACTTGCTCAAAATGCACTTTTCTGTTAAAATAAACACGGGAAACCTCACACACACTCAACAGGGGCCCCAGGAGCATCCAAAAATGGCATAAAATGCCCAAATTTTAGGGCGTCAATTTTTGAAAAAAAACGTAAGGGGTTAGTATGTAGTTTTTTTCAGTTTTTTCAACTTGCTCAAAATGCACTTTTCTGTTAAAATAAACACGGGAAACCTCACACACACTCAACAGGGGCCCCAGGAGCATCCAGAAATGGCATAAAATGCCCAAATTTTAGGGCGTCAATTTTTGAAAAAAAACGTAAGGGGTTAGTATGTCGTTTTTTTCAGTTTTTTCAACTTGCTCAAAATGCACTTTTCTGTTAAAATAAACACGGGAAACCTCACACACACTCAACAGGGGCCCCAGGAGCATCCAGAAATGGCATAAAATGCCCAAATTTTAGGGCGTCAATTTTTGAAAAAAAACGTAAGGGGTTAGTATGTCGTTTTTTTCAGTTTTTTCAACTTGCTCAAAATGCACTTTTCTGTTAAAATAAACACGGGAAACCTCACACACACTCAACAGGGGCCCCAGGAGCATCCAAAAATGGCATAAAATGCCCAAATTTTAGGGCGTCAATTTTTGAAAAAAAACGTAAGGGGTTAGTATGTCGTTTTTTTCAGTTTTTTCAACTTGCTCAAAATGCACTTTTCTGTTAAAATAAACACGGGAAACCTCACACACACTCAACAGGGGCCCCAGGAGCATCCAAAAATGGCATAAAATGCCCAAATTTTAGGGCGTCAATTTTTGAAAAAAAAACGTAAGGGGTTAGTATGTCGTTTTTTTCAGTTTTTTCAACTTGCTCAAAATGCACTTTTCTGTTAAAATAAACACGGGAAACCTCACACACACTCAACAGGGGCCCCAGGAGCATCCAAAAATGGCATAAAATGCCCAAGTATTAGGGCGTCAATTTTTAAAAAAAAACGTAAGGGGTTAGTATGTCGTTTTTTTCAGTTTTTTCAACTTGCTGAAAATGCACTTTTCTGTTAAAATAAACACGGGAAACCTCACACACACTCAACAGGGGCCCCAGGAGCATCCAAAAATGGCATGAAATGCCCAAATTTTAGGGCGTCAATTTTTGAAAAAAAACGTAAGGGGTTAGTATGTCGTTTTTTTCAGTTTTTTCAACTTGCTCAAAATGCACTTTTCTGTTAAAATAAACACGGGAAACCTCACACACACTCAACAGGGGCCCCAGGAGCATCCAAAAATGGCATAAAATGCCCAAATTTTAGGGCGTCAATTTTTGAAAAAAAACGTAAGGGGTTAGTATGTCGTTTTTTTCAGTTTTTTCAACTTGCTCAAAATGCACTTTTCTGTTAAAATAAACACGGGAAACCTCACACACACTCAACAGGGGCCCCAGGAGCATCCAGAAATGGCATAAAATGCCCAAATTTTAGGGCGTCAATTTTTGAAAAAAAACGTAAGGGGTTAGTATGTCGTTTTTTTCAGTTTTTTCAACTTGCTCAAAATGCACTTTTCTGTTAAAATAAACACGGGAAACCTCACACACACTCAACAGGTGCCCCAGGAGCATCCAAAAATGGCATAAAATGCCCAAATTTTAGGGCGTCAATTTTTGAAAAAAAACGTAAGGGGTTAGTATGTCGTTTTTTTCAGTTTTTTCAACTTGCTCAAAATGCACTTTTCTGTTAAAATAAACACGGGAAACCTCACACACACTCAACAGGGGCCCCAGGAGCATCCAAAAATGGCATAAAATGCCCAAATTTTAGGGCGTCAATTTTTGAAAAAAAACGTAAGGGGTTAGTATGTCGTTTTTTTCAGTATTTTCAACTTGCTCAAAATGCACTTTTCTGTTAAAATAAACACGGGAAACCTCACACACACTCAAGACGGGCCCCAGGAGCATCCAAAAATGGCATAAAATGCCCAAATTTTAGGGCGTCAATTTTTGAAAAAAAACATAAGGGGTTAGTATGTCGTTTTTTTCAGTTTTTTCAACTTGCTCAAAATGCACTTTTCTGTTAAAATAAACACGGGAAACCTCACACACACTCAACAGGGGCCCCAGGAGCATCCAAAAATGGCATAAAATGCCCAAATTTTAGGGCGTCAATTTTTGAAAAAAAACGTAAGGGGTTAGTATGTCGTTTTTTTCAGTTTTTTCAACTTGCTCAAAATGCACTTTTCTGTTAAAATAAACACGGGAAACCTCACACACACTCAACAGGGGCCCCAGGAGCATCCAAAAATGGCATAAAATGCCCAAATTTTAGGGCGTCAATTTTTGAAAAAAAACGTAAGGGGTTAGTATGTCGTTTTTTTCAGTTTTTTCAACTTGCTCAAAATGCACTTTTCTGTTAAAATAAACACGGGAAACCTCACACACACTCAACAGGGGCCCCAGGAGCATCCAGAAATGGCATAAAATGCCCAAATTTTAGGGCGTCAATTTTTGAAAAAAAACGTAAGGGGTTAGTATGTCGTTTTTTTCAGTTTTTTCAACTTGCTCAAAATGCACTTTTCTGTTAAAATAAACACGGGAAACCTCACACACACTCAACAGGGGCCCCAGGAGCATCCAATAATGGCATAAAATGCCCAAATTTTAGGGCGTCAATTTTTGAAAAAAAACGTAAGGGGTTAGTATGTCGTTTTTTTCAGTTTTTTCAACTTGCTCAAAATGCACTTTTCTGTTAAAATAAACACGGGAAACCTCACACACACTCAACAGGGGCCCCAGGAGCATCCAGAAATGGCATAAAATGCCCAAATTTTAGGGCGTCAATTTTTGAAAAAAAACGTAAGGGGTTAGTTTGTCGTTTTTTTCAGTTTTTTCAACTTGCTCAAAATGCACTTTTCTGTTAAAATAAACACGGGAAACCTCACACACACTCAACAGGGGCCCCAGGAGCATCCAAAAATGGCATAAAATGCCCAAATTTTAGGGCGTCAATTTTTGAAAAAAAACGTAAGGGGTTAGTATGTCGTTTTTTTCAGTTTTTTCAACTTGCTCAAAATGCACTTTTCTGTTAAAATAAACACGGGAAACCTCACACACACTCAACAGGGGCCCCAGGAGCATCCAAAAATGGCATAAAATGCCCAAATTTTAGGGCGTCAATTTTTGAAAAAAAACGTAAGGGGTTAGTATGTCGTTTTTTTCAGTTTTTTCAACTTGCTGAAAATGCACTTTTCTGTTAAAATAAACACTGGAAACCTCACACACACTCAACAGGGGCCCCAGGAGCATCCAAAAATGGCATGAAATGCCCAAATTTTAGGGCGTCAATTTTTGAAAAAAAACGTAAGGGGTTAGTATGTCGTTTTTTTCAGTTTTTTCAACTTGCTCAAAATGCACTTTTCTGTTAAAATAAACACGGGAAACCTCACACACACTCAACAGGGGCCCCAGGAGCATCCAAAAATGGCATAAAATGCCCAAATTTTAGGGCGTCAATTTTTGAAAAAAAAACGTAAGGGGTTAGTATGTCGTTTTTTTCAGTTTTTTCAACTTGCTCAAAATGCACTTTTCTGTTAAAATAAACACGGGAAACCTCACACACACTCAACAGGGGCCCCAAGAGCATCCAAAAATGGCATAAAATGCCCAAATATTAGGGCGTCAATTTTTGAAAAAAAACGTAAGGGGTTAGTATGTCGTTTTTTTCAGTTTTTTCAACTTGCTCAAAATGCACTTTTCTGTTAAAATAAACACGGGAAACCTCACACACACTCAACAGGGGCCCCAGGAGCATCCAGAAATGGCATAAAATGCCCAAATTTTAGGGCGTCAATTTTTGAAAAAAAACGTAAGGGGTTAGTATGTCGTTTTTTTCAGTTTTTTCAACTTGCTCAAAATGCACTTTTCTGTTAAAATAAACACGGGAAACCTCACACACACTCAACAGGGGCCCCAGGAGCATCCAAAAATGGCATAAAATGCCCAAATTTTAGGGCGTCAATTTTTGAAAAAAAACGTAAGGGGTTAGTATGTCGTTTTTTTCAGTATTTTCAACTTGCTCAAAATGCACTTTTCTGTTAAAATAAACACGGGAAACCTCACACACACTCAAGACGGGCCCCAGGAGCATCCAAAAATGGCATAAAATGCCCAAATTTTAGGGCGTCAATTTTTGAAAAAAAACATAAGGGGTTAAGATTAAGATTAAGATTAAGATATGCCTTTATTCGTCCCTCAGTGGGGAAATTTGTATTGCACAGCAGCAAGAGTACAGAGTCAGTTAAGCAGTACAAAATACACAATATAGAAAAATAAACAATATAAACGACCCAAGTATTAACAAAAATCAACCGTTTTTCCCAGAGTTATATACAATACAGTATGTAGATAATATGAGACGAGATGAGATATATGACCAGTCTATACACTGAGATCTTGTTAGGGAGTTAATATGAGGCATTATGGAAACACTTCACATAGAACTTAGTATATTGCATTTAGAGCCCTTAATATTGCACATGGAGGTTGATCAGATATTGCACAGTGAATGGGGTCTGGAGTAACTATACTGAATGTAAAAAGCAAAGTATTGCACAGATGTACATAGCAGTGTAGAAGTCTATTGGGAGCAGTGCTGGTTGTACAACCTGACAGCTGCAGGAAGAAAAGACCTGCGATATCGCTCCTTCACACACTTGGGGTGAAGCAGTCTATCGCTGAAGGAGCTCTCAAGTGCTGTCAAAGTGTCCTGCAGGGGGTGGGAGTCATTCTCCAACATGGATGATAGCTTAGCCAACATCCTCCTCTCTCCCACCACCTCCACTGGGTCAAGAGGGCAACCCAGTGCAGAGCTGGCCTTCCTGATGATCTTATCCAGTCTCTTCCTATCCGCAGCCGAAATGCTGCTGCCCCAGCAGACCACTCCCTGGAAAATGGCTGAAGCCACAACAGAGTCATAGAACGTCTTGAGGAGTGCCCCTTGCACTCCAAAAGACCTCAGTCTCCTGAGCAGATAGAGTCTGCTCATGCCCTTCCTGTAAAGTGCTTCCGTGTGATGAGTCCAGTCCAGTCTATTGTTGAGATGAACACCCAGGTACTTGTAAGATGTCACCATCTCAATGTCCATTCCCTGAATGTTCACTGGTGTTGGAGGAGAGTGGATGCGCCTGCGGAAATCCACCACCAGCTCTCTGGTTTTCCCCGTGTTGATCTGGAGGCAGTTCCGCTGGCACCAGTCCACAAAGTCCTGTGTCAGTCCTCTGTACTCCAAGTCGTCCCCATCTGTGATGAGGCCAACAATTGCAGAGTCGTCAGAGAACTTCTGCAGGTGGCAGGTTGGTGTGTTGTAGGAGAAGTCTGCTGTGTAGAGGGTGAAAAGGAACGGAGCCAGGACCGTTCCCTGCGGAGCCCCCGTACTGCAGACAACTGTGTCGGACACACAGTCCCGTGTCCTCACATACTGTGGACGGTTGGTGAGGTAATCCAGTATCCACGATGTGAGGTGCAGGTCCACCCCTGTGTTCTCCAGCTTGTCCCTCAGAAGTGCTGGCTGGATGGTGTTGAACGCACTGGAAAAATCAAAGAACATGATTCTCACCGTGCTCCCAGGTTTCTCCAGGTGAGAGAGCGCTCTGTGCTGGAGGAAGATGACAGCGTCGTCCACCCCAGTGCCAGGTTGATAGGCGAACTGGAGCGGGTCCATCGAAGGACCCACCAGGGGGCGGAGATGGTCAAGGATCAGCCGCTCCAGGGTCTTCATCAGGTGTGATGTAAGTGCCACCGGCCTGTAGCTGCTGAGGTCCTTGGGGTGCGGCGTCTTGGGGACAGGAACCACGCAGGATGTCTTCCACAGCTGTGGCACCCTCCCCAGCTTCAGGCTCAGGTTGAAGATGTGCTCAACAATCCCGCACAGCTCGTCCGCGCAGGACTTCAGGAGCCTGGAGCTGATGCCGTCTGGTCCCGCCGCCTTCCTCGCCTTGGTCTTCCGGAGCTGGTTTCTCACCTGGGATGTTGTGAGGGTCAGGTTGGAGCAGGGGGGCTGTGTGCGGGGGGAGGTTAGTGAGGAGGTTGAGCTGATTAGGTGAGAAGTGGTGGGGGATGGCTGTGTGCAGGAGGGGGAGGTGGGGGTAGGGCTGTCCACTCGAGGTGTCGATGGGGGGAGTTTCGGCAGAAGTTTCGGCAGGAGGTGCTGGACCGGGGGATGGGCAGATGGTTGATCAAACCTGTTAAAAAATAGATTCAGATCGTTAGCCTTTACCTGGTCCCCAGCAGCCTGGGAGTCGGGCCCCTTGTGGCCAGAGATGGTTTTCAGGCCTCTCCAGACTCCTCTGACGTTGTTCTGCTGCAGCTGTTCCTCCATCTTTTTCCTGTAGCAGTCCTTCCCCTCCCTGATTTTCCTCCTCAGCTCCTTCTGCACAGCCTTCAGCTCTTCCCTATTTCCTGACTTAAAGACCCTCTTCTTCTCCTTTAGGAGAGCCTTTATGTCCGGATTAATCCACGGTTTGTTGTTGGAGAAACACCGTACAGTCCTGGTGGGTACAGTGTTTTCCACACAGAAGTTTATGTAGTCTGTGACGCAGTCAGTGAGACTGTCTATATCGTCCCCATGAGGATGGCAGAGTTCCTCCCACACTGTTGTGTTGAAACAATCCTTCAGAGCCTCGTCGGCTTCATCAGACCATCTCTTCACTGTGCGGGACACAGCTGGCAGCCTGCGTACCAGAGGTTTGTACACAGGCTGGAGATGTACCAGGTTGTGGTCTGATCTTCCCAGGGGAGGAAGTGCTGTTGAATTATATGCCTCCTTGGTGTTGGCATAACACAAGTCCAGTGTTTTATTGTCTCTGGTGCAGCAGGTGACATACTGGGTGAAGGTGGGCAGGGTGGAGGATGGAGAAGCGTGGTTGAAATCACCTGAGAGAAGAAGGAGAGCCTGCGGATGTTGTGTCTGTAGCCGGCCCACGGCAGAGTGGATGACGTCACAGGCCGCGTCGGCGTTAGCAGAGGGGGGAATGTACGCCGCTATCGCGATAACGTGCGAGAATTCCCGCGGCAGATAGTACGGTCTCATGCTAACGGCTAACAGTTCAATGTCTTTGCAGCAGAGTTGCTCTTTAATAGTGATGTGCCCAGAGTTACACCATCTATCATTCACAAACACTGCTAGCCCGCCTCCTTTCCTCTTACCGCTCTCCTTTGTCCTGTCCGCCCGCAGTAGTGTGAATCCGTGTAGTGTAGCGATCGTGTCTGGGGTCCGTGTATCCAGCCACGTTTCCGTAAACAACATGACGCTACACTCCCGGAACTGCCTCTGATGCCGGGTCAGCGCCGCTAGTTCGTCCATCTTATTGGGGAGAGATCTTACGTTCCCCATGATGATGGACGGGAGAACTGGTCTGTATCTCCTCCTCTTGTCGCGGCATTGGGCTCCGGCACGGCTTCCCCGTCTTCTCCTCTTTACCTCCCGGGGAACCTCGAGGGGTTCCCCGGGGGGCAGCGCCGCTGTGTTGCGGAGCGCCAACAGCTGGTCCCTACTGTAAACAATAGAGTTTCGGCGTGCGGTCGAAAACATCGTCGAAAAATTATGAGAAATGCCAGCTCAACACTATCACTATGGTGGACAGTTGAACTGAGCATTTACGAAGCCGTTCCTTTAAGAATAACCTAGAAAAAGAATGAAAAAGACAGAATAAAGAAGAAAAGAACTCAACGAAGAGCGAGAGCTGCTGTAGCAGGCTGCCACCAGAGCGGCGCCAAGGGTTAGTATGTCGTTTTTTTTCAGTTTTTTCAACTTGCTGAAAATGCACTTTTCTGTTAAAATAAACACTGGAAACCTCACACACACTCAACAGGGGCCCCAGGAGCATCCAGAAATGGCATAAAATGCCCAAATTTTAGGGCGTCAATTTTTGAAAAAAAAACGTAAGGGGTTAGTATGTAGTTTTTTTCAGTTTTTTCAACTTGCTCAAAATGCACTTTTCTGTTAAAATAAACACGGGAAACCTCACACACACTCAACAGGGGCCCCAGGAGCATCCAGAAATGGCATAAAATGCCCAAATTTTAGGGCGTCAATTTTTGAAAAAAAACGTAAGGGGTTAGTATGTCGTTTTTTTCAGTTTTTTCAACTTGCTCAAAATGCACTTTTCTGTTAAAATAAACACGGGAAACCTCACACACACTCAACAGGGGCCCCAGGAGCATCCAAAAATGGCATGAAATGCCCAAATTTTAGGGTGTCAATTTTTGAAAAAAAACGTAAGGGGTTAGTATGTCGTTTTTTTCAGTTTTTTCAACTTGCTCAAAATGCACTTTTCTGTTAAAATAAACACGGGAAACCTCACACACACTCAACAGGGGCCCCAGGAGCATCCAAAAATGGCATGAAATGCCCAAATTTTAGGGTGTCAATTTTTGAAAAAAAACGTAAGGGGTTAGTATGTCGTTTTTTTCAGTTTTTTCAACTTGCTCAAAATGCACTTTTCTGTTAAAATAAACACGGGAAACCTCACACACACTCAACAGGGGCCCCAGGAGCATCCAGAAATGGCATAAAATGCCCAAATTTTAGGGCGTCAATTTTTGAAAAAAAACGTAAGGGGTTAGTATGTAGTTTTTTTCAGTTTTTTCAACTTGCTCAAAATGCACTTTTCTGTTAAAATAAACACGGGAAACCTCACACACACTCAACAGGGGCCCCAGGAGCATCCAGAAATGGCATAAAATGCCCAAATTTTAGGGCGTCAATTTTTGAAAAAAAACGTAAGGGGTTAGTATGTCGTTTTTTTCAGTTTTTTCAACTTGCTCAAAATGCACTTTTCTGTTAAAATAAACACGGGAAACCTCACACACACTCAACAGGGGCCCCAGGAGCATCCAGAAATGGCATAAAATGCCCAAATTTTAGGGCGTCAATTTTTGAAAAAAAAACGTAAGGGGTTAGTATGTCGTTTTTTTCATTTTTTTCAACTTGCTCAAAATGCACTTTTCTGTTAAAATAAACACGGGAAACCTCACACACACTCAACAGGGGCCCCAGGAGCATCCAAAAATGGCATAAAATGCCCAAATATTAGGGCGTCAATTTTTGAAAAAAAACGTAAGGGGTTAGTATGTCGTTTTTTTCAGTTTTTTCAACTTGCTCAAAATGCACTTTTCTGTTAAAATAAACACGGGAAACCTCACACACACTCAACAGGGGCCCCAGGAGCATCCAAAAATGGCATGAAATGCCCAAATTTTAGGGCGTCAATTTTTGAAAAAAAACGTAAGGGGTTAGTATGTCGTTTTTTTCAGTTTTTTCAACTTGCTCAAAATGCACTTTTCTGTTAAAATAAACACGGGAAACCTCACACACACTCAACAGGGGCCCCAGGAGCATCCAAAAATGGCATAAAATGCCCAAATTTTAGGGCGTCAATTTTTGAAAAAAAACGTAAGGGGTTAGTATGTCGTTTTTTTCAGTTTTTTCAACTTGCTCAAAATGCACTTTTCTGTTAAAATAAACACGGGAAACCTCACACACACTCAACAGGGGCCCCAGGAGCATCCAGAAATGGCATAAAATGCCCAAATTTTAGGGCGTCAATTTTTGAAAAAAAACGTAAGGGGTTAGTATGTCGTTTTTTTCAGTTTTTTCAACTTGCTCAAAATGCACTTTTCTGTTAAAATAAACACGGGAAACCTCACACACACTCAACAGGGGCCCCAGGAGCATCCAAAAATGGCATAAAATGCCCAAATTTTAGGGCGTCAATTTTTGAAAAAAAACGTAAGGGGTTAGTATGTCGTTTTTTTCAGTTTTTTCAACTTGCTCAAAATGCACTTTTCTGTTAAAATAAACACGGGAAACCTCACACACACTCAACAGGGGCCCCAGGAGCATCCAGAAATGGCATAAAATGCCCAAATTTTAGGGCGTCAATTTTTGAAAAAAAAAAAACAAACGTAAGGGGTTAGTATGTCGTTTTTTTCAGTTTTTTCAACTTGCTCAAAATGCACTTTTCTGTTAAAATAAACACGGGAAACCTCACACACACTCAACAGGGGCCCCAGGAGCATCCAGAAATGGCATAAAATGCCCAAATTTTAGGGCGTCAATTTTTGAAAAAAAACGTAAGGGGTTAGTATGTCGTTTTTTTCAGTTTTTTCAACTTGCTCAAAATGCACTTTTCTGTTAAAATAAACACGGGAAACCTCACACACACTCAACAGGGGCCCCAGGAGCATCCAAAAATGGCATAAAATGCCCAAATTTTAGGGCGTCAATTTTTGAAAAAAAACGTAAGGGGTTAGTATGTCGTTTTTTTCAGTTTTTTCAACTTGCTCAAAATGCACTTTTCTGTTAAAATAAACACGGGAAACCTCACACACACTCAACAGGGGCCCCAGGAGCATCCAGAAATGGCATAAAATGCCCAAATTTTAGGGCGTCAATTTTTGAAAAAAAAACAAACGTAAGGGGTTAGTATGTCGTTTTTTTCAGTTTTTTCAACTTGCTCAAAATGCACTTTTCTGTTAAAATAAACACGGGAAACCTCACACACACTCAACAGGGGCCCCAGGAGCATCCAGAAATGGCATAAAATGCCCAAATTTTAGGGCGTCAATTTTTGAAAAAAAACGTAAGGGGTTAGTATGTCGTTTTTTTCAGTTTTTTCAACTTGCTCAAAATGCACTTTTCTGTTAAAATAAACACGGGAAACCTCACACACACTCAACAGGGGCCCCAGGAGCATCCAAAAATGGCATAAAATGCCCAAATTTTAGGGCGTCAATTTTTGAAAAAAAACGTAAGGGGTTAGTATGTCGTTTTTTTCAGTTTTTTCAACTTGCTCAAAATGCACTTTTCTGTTAAAATAAACACGGGAAACCTCACACACACTCAACAGGGGCCCCAGGAGCATCCAGAAATATCATAAAATGCCCAAATTTTAGGGCGTCAATTTTTGAAAAAAAACGTAAGGGGTTAGTATGTCGTTTTTTTCAGTTTTTTCAACTTGCTCAAAATGCACTTTTCTGTTAAAATAAACACGGGAAACCTCACACACACTCAACAGGGGCCCCAGGAGCATCCAAAAATGGCATAAAATGCCCAAATTTTAGGGCGTCAATTTTTGAAAAAAAACGTAAGGGGTTAGTATGTCGTTTTTTTCAGTTTTTTCAACTTGCTCAAAATGCACTTTTCTGTTAAAATAAACACGGGAAACCTCACACACACTCAACAGGGGCCCCAGGAGCATCCAGAAATGGCATAAAATGCCCAAATTTTAGGGCGTCAATTTTTGAAAAAAAAACAAACGTAAGGGGTTAGTATGTCGTTTTTTTCAGTTTTTTCAACTTGCTCAAAATGCACTTTTCTGTTAAAATAAACACGGGAAACCTCACACACACTCAACAGGGGCCCCAGGAGCATCCAGAAATGGCATAAAATGCCCAAATTTTAGGGCGTCAATTTTTGAAAAAAAACGTAAGGGGTTAGTATGTCGTTTTTTTCAGTTTTTTCAACTTGCTCAAAATGCACTTTTCTGTTAAAATAAACACGGGAAACCTCACACACACTCAACAGGGGCCCCAGGAGCATCCAAAAATGGCATAAAATGCCCAAATTTTAGGGCGTCAATTTTTGAAAAAAAACGTAAGGGGTTAGTATGTCGTTTTTTTCAGTTTTTTCAACTTGCTCAAAATGCACTTTTCTGTTAAAATAAACACGGGAAACCTCACACACACTCAACAGGGGCCCCAGGAGCATCCAGAAATGGCATAAAATGCCCAAATTTTAGGGCGTCAATTTTTGAAAAAAAACGTAAGGGGTTAGTATGTCGTTTTTTTCAGTTTTTTCAACTTGCTCAAAATGCACTTTTCTGTTAAAATAAACACGGGAAACCTCACACACACTCAACAGGGGCCCCAGGAGCATCCAAAAATGGCATAAAATGCCCAAATTTTAGGGCGTCAATGTTTGAAAAAAAACGTAAGGGGTTAGTATGTCGTTTTTTTCAGTTTTTTCAACTTGCTCAAAATGCACTTTTCTGTTAAAATAAACACGGGAAACCTCACACACACTCAACAGGGGCCCCAGGAGCATCCAAAAATGGCATAAAATGCCCAAATTTTAGGGCGTCAATTTTTGAAAAAAAACGTAAGGGGTTAGTATGTCGTTTTTTTCAGTTTTTTCAACTTGCTCAAAATGCACTTTTCTGTTAAAATAAACACGGGAAACCTCACACACACTCAACAGGGGCCCCAGGAGCATCCAGAAATGGCATAAAATGCCCAAATTTTAGGGTGTCAATTTTTGAAAAAAAACGTAAGGGGTTAGTATGTCGTTTTTTTCAGTTTTTTCAACTTGCTCAAAATGCACTTTTCTTTTAAAATAAACACGGGAAACCTCACACACACTCAACAGGGGCCCCAGGAGCATCCAAAAATTGCATAAAATGCCCAAATTTTAGGGCGTCAATTTTTGAAAAAAAAAAAAAAAAACGTAAGGGGTTGGTATGTCGTTTTTTTCAGTTTTTTCAACTTGCTCAAAATGCACTTTTCTGTTAAAATAAACACGGGAAACCTCACACACACTCAACAGGGGCCCCAGGAGCATCCAAAAATGGCATAAAATGCCCAAATTTTAGGGCGTCAATTTTTGAAAAAAAACGTAAGGGGTTAGTATGTCGTTTTTTTCAGTTTTTTCAACTTGCTCAAAATGCACTTTTCTGTTAAAATAAACACGGGAAACCTCACACACACTCAACAGGGGCCCCAGGAGCATCCAGAAATGGCATAAAATGCCCAAATTTTAGGGTGTCAATTTTTGAAAAAAAACGTAAGGGGTTAGTATGTCGTTTTTTTCAGTTTTTTCAACTTGCTCAAAATGCACTTTTCTTTTAAAATAAACACGGGAAACCTCACACACACTCAACAGGGGCCCCAGGAGCATCCAAAAATTGCATAAAATGCCCAAATTTTAGGGCGTCAATTTTTGAAAAAAAAAAAAAAAACGTAAGGGGTTGGTATGTCGTTTTTTTCGGTTTTTTCAACTTGCTCAAAATGCACTTTTCTGTTAAAATAAACACGGGAAACCTCACACACACTCAACAGGGGCCCCAGGAGCATCCAAAAATGGCATAAAATGCCCAAATTTTAGGGCGTCAATTTTTGAAAAAAAACGTAAGGGGTTAGTATGTCGTTTTTTTCAGTTTTTTCAACTTGCTCAAAATGCACTTTTCTGTTAAAATAAACACGGGAAACCTCACACACACTCAACAGGGGCCCCAGGAGCATCCAAAAATGGCATAAAATGCCCAAATTTTAGGGCGTCAATTCTTGAAAAAAAAAAACGTAAGGGGTTAGTATGTCGTTTTTTTCAGTTTTTTCAACTTGCTAAAAATGCACTTTTCTGTTTAAATAAACACGGGAAACCTCACACACACTCAACAGGGGCCCCAGGAGCATCCAAAAATGGCATAAAATGCCCAAATTTTAGGGCGTCAATTTTTGAAAAAAAACGTAAGGGGTTAGTATGTCGTTTTTTTCATTTTTTTCAACTTGCTCAAAATGCACTTTTCTGTTAAAATAAACACGGGAAACCTCACACACACTCAACAGGGGCCCCAGGAGCATCCAAAAATGGCATAAAATGCCCAAATTTTAGGGCGTCAATTTTTGAAAAAAAACGTAAGGCGTTAGTATGTCGTTTTTTTCAGTTTTTTCAACTTGCTCAAAATGCACTTTTCTGTTAAAATAAACACGGGAAACCTCACACACACTCAACAGGGGCCCCAGGAGCATCCAAAAATGGCATAAAATGCCCAAATTTTAGGGCGTCAATTTTTGAAAAAAAACGTAGGGGCGTTAGTATGTCGTTTTTTTCAGTTTTTTCAACTTGCTCAAAATGCACTTTTCTGTTAAAATAAACACGGGAAACCTCACACACACTCAACAGGGGCCCCAGGAGCATCCAAAAATGGCATAAAATGCCCAAATTTTAGGGCGTCAATTTTTGAAAAAAAACGTAAGGGGTTAGTATGTCGTTTTTTTCAGTTTTTTCAACTTGCTCAAAATGCACTTTTCTGTTAAAATAAACACGGGAAACCTCACACACACTCAACAGGGGCCCCAGGAGCATCCAGAAATGGCATAAAATGCCAAAATTTTAGGGCGTCAATTTTTGATAAAAAAAAACATAAGGGGTTGGTATGTCGTTTTTTTCAGTTTTTTCAACTTGCTCAAAATGCACTTTTCTGTTAAAATAAACACGGGAAACCTCACACACACTCAACAGGGGCCCCAGGAGCATCCAAAAATAGCATAAAATGTCAAAATTTTTCAGTTTTTTCAACTTGCCCAAAATGCACTTTTCTGTTAAAATAAACACCGGAAACCTCACACACACTCAAGAGGGGCCCCAGGAGCATCCAAAAATGGCATAAAATGCCAAACTTTTAGGGCGTCAATTTTTCAAAAAAAACGTAAGGGGTTAGTATGTCGTTTTTTTTTCAGTTTTTTCAACTTGCTCAAAATGCACTTTTCTGTTAAAATAAACACGGGAAACCTCACACACACTCAACAGGGGCCCCAGGAGCATCCAGAAATGGCATTAAATGCCAAAATTTTAGGGCGTCAATTTTTGAAAAAAAAACGTAAGGGGTTAGTATGTCGTTTTTTTTTAGTTTTTTCAACTTGCTCAAAATGCACTTTTCTGTTAAAATAATCACAGGAAACCTCACACACACTCAACAGGGGCCCCAGGAGCATCCAAAAATGGCATAAAATGCCCAAATTTTAGGGCGTCAATTTTTGAAAAAAAAACGTAAGGGGTTAGTATGTCGTTTTTTTCAGTTTTTTCAACTTGCTCAAAATGCACTTTTCTGTTAAAATAAACACGGGAAACCTCACACACACTCAACAGGGGCCCCAGGAGCATCCAAAAATGGCATAAAATGCCCAAATTTTAGGGCGTCAATTTTTGAAAAAAAACGTAAGGGGTTAGTATGTCGTTTTTTTCAGTTTTTTCAACTTGCTCAAAATGCACTTTTCTGTTAAAATAAACACGGGAAACCTCACACACACTCAACAGGGGCCCCAGGAGCATCCAGAAATGGCATTAAATGCCAAAATTTTAGGGCGTCAATTTTTGAAAAAAAACGTAAGGGGTTAGTATGTCGTTTTTTTTCAGTTTTTTCAACTTGCTCAAAATGCACTTTTCTGTTAAAATAAACACGGGAAACCTCACACACACTCAACAGGGGGCCTAGGAGCATCCAAAAATGGCATAAAATGCCCAAATTTTAGGGCGTCAATTTTTGAAAAAAAACGTAAGGGGTTAGTATGTCGTTTTTTTCAGTTTTTTCAACTTGCTCAAAATGCACTTTTCTGTTAAAATAAACACGGGAAACCTCACACACACTCAACAGGGGCCCCAGGAGCATCCAGAAATGGCATAAAATGCCCAAATTTTAGGGCGTCAATTTTTGAAAAAAAACGTAAGGGGTTAGTATGTCGTTTTTTTCAGTTTTTTCAACTTGCTCAAAATGCACTTGTCTGTTCAAATAAACACGGGAAACCTCACACACACTCAAGAGGGGCCCCAGGAGCATCCAAAAATGGCATAAAATGCCAAAATTTTAGGGCGTCAATTTTTGAAAAAAAACGTAAGGGGTTAGTATGTCGTTTTTTTCAGTTTTTTCAACTTGCGCAAAATGCACTTTTCTGTTAAAATAAACACGGGAAACCTCACACACACTCAACAGGGGCCCCAGGAGCATCCAGAACTGGCATTAAATGCCAAAATTTTAGGGCGTCAATTTTTGAAAAAAAAAAAAACGTAAGGGGTTAGTATGTCGTTTTTTTCAGTTTTTTCAACTTGCTCAAAATGCACTTTTCTGTTAAAATAATCACGGGAAACCTCACACACACTCAACAGGGGCCCCAGGAGCATCCAAAAATGGCATAAAATGCCCAAATTTTAGGGCGTCAATTTTTGAAAAAAAACGTAAGGGGTTAGTATGTCGTTTTTTTCAGTTTTTTCAACTTGCTCAAAATGCACTTTTCTGTTAAAATAATCACGGGAAACCTCACACACACTCAACAGGGGCCCCAGGAGCATCCAAAAATGGCATAAAATGCCAAAATTTTAGGGCGTCAATTTTTGAAAAAAAAAAAAACGTAAGGGGTTAGTATGTCGTTTTTTTCAGTTTTTTCAACTTGCTCAAAATGCACTTTTCTGTTAAAATAAACACGGGAAACCTCACACACACTCAACAGGGGCCCCAGGAGCATCCAAAAATGGCATAAAATGTCGTTTTTTTTCAGTTTTTTCAACTTGCTCAAAATGCACTTTTCTGTTAAAATAAACACGGGAAACCTCACACACACTCAACAGGGGCCCCAGGAGCATCCAGAAATGGCATTAAATGCCAAAATTTTAGGGCGTCAATTTTTGAAAAAAAACGTAAGGGGTTAGTATGTCGTTTTTTTTCAGTTTTTTCAACTTGCTCAAAATGCACTTTTCTGTTAAAATAAACACGGGAAACCTCACACACACTCAACAGGGGGCCTAGGAGCATCCAAAAATGGCATAAAATGCCCAAATTTTAGGGCGTCAATTTTTGAAAAAAAACGTAAGGGGTTAGTATGTCGTTTTTTTCAGTTTTTTCAACTTGCTCAAAATGCACTTTTCTGTTAAAATAAACACGGGAAACCTCAAACACACTCAAGAGGGGCCCCAGGAGCATCCAAAAATGGCATAAAATGCCAAACTTTTAGGGCGTCAATTTTTGAAAAAAAACGTAAGGGGTTAGTATGTCGTTTTTTTTCAGTTTTTTCAACTTGCTCAAAATGCACTTTTCTGTTAAAATAAACACGGGAAACCTCACACACACACTCAACAGGGGCCCCAGGAGCATCCAAAAATGGCATAAAATGTCAAAATTTTTCAGTTTTTTCAACTTGCTCAAAATGCACTTTTCTGTTAAAATAAACACGGGAAACCTCAAACACACTCAAGAGGGGCCCCAGGAGCATCCAGAAATGGCATAAAATGCCCAAATTTTAGGGCGTCAATTTTTGAAAAAAAACGTAAGGGGTTAGTATGTCGTTTTTTTCAGTTTTTTCAACTTGCTCAAAATGCACTTTTCTGTTAAAATAAACACGGGAAACCTCACACACACTCAACAGGGGGCCTAGGAGCATCCAAAAATGGCATAAAATGCCCAAATTTTAGGGCGTCAATTTTTGAAAAAAAACGTAAGGGGTTAGTATGTCGTTTTTTTCAGTTTTTTCAACTTGCTCAAAATGCACTTTTCTGTTAAAATAAACACGGGAAACCTCACACACACTCAACAGGGGCTCCAGGAGCATCCAAAAATTGCATAAAATGCCCAAATTTTAGGGCGTCAATTTTTGAAAAAAAACGTAAGGGGTTAGTATGTCGTTTTTTTCAGTTTTTTCAACTTGCTCAAAATGCACTTTTCTGTTAAAATAAACACGGGAAACCTCACACACACTCAACAGGGGCCCCAGGAGCATCCAGAAATGGCATTAAATGCCAAAATTTTAGGGCATCAATTTTTGAAAAAAAACGTAAGGGGTTAGTATGTCGTTTTTTTTCAGTTTTTTCAACTTGCTCAAAATGCACTTTTCTGTTAAAATAAACACGGGAAACCTCACACACACTCAACAGGGGGCCTAGGAGCATCCAAAAATGGCATAAAATGCCCAAATTTTAGGGCGTCAATTTTTGAAAAAAAACGTAAGGGGTTAGTATGTCGTTTTTTTCAGTTTTTTCAACTTGCTCAAAATGCACTTTTCTGTTAAAATAAACACGGGAAACCTCACACACACTCAACAGGGGCCCCAGGAGCATCCAGAAATGGCATAAAATGCCCAAATTTTAGGGCGTCAATTTTTGAAAAAAAACGTAAGGGGTTAGTATGTCGTTTTTTTCAGTTTTTTCAACTTGCTCAAAATGCACTTTTCTGTTAAAATAAACACGGGAAACCTCACACACACTCAACAGGGGCCCCAGGAGCATCCAGAAATGGCATTAAATGCCAAAATTTTAGGGCATCAATTTTTGAAAAAAAACGTAAGGGGTTAGTATGTCGTTTTTTTTCAGTTTTTTCAACTTGCTCAAAATGCACTTTTCTGTTAAAATAAACACGGGAAACCTCACACACACTCAACAGGGGGCCTAGGAGCATCCAAAAATGGCATAAAATGCCCAAATTTTAGGGCGTCAATTTTTGAAAAAAAACGTAAGGGGTTAGTATGTCGTTTTTTTCAGTTTTTTCAACTTGCTCAAAATGCACTTTTCTGTTAAAATAAACACGGGAAACCTCACACACACTCAACAGGGGCTCCAGGAGCATCCAAAAATTGCATAAAATGCCCAAATTTTAGGGCGTCAATTTTTGAAAAAAAACGTAAGGGGTTAGTATGTCGTTTTTTTCAGTTTTTTCAACTTGCTCAAAATGCACTTTTCTGTTAAAATAAACACGGGAAACCTCACACACACTCAACAGGGGCCCCAGGAGCATCCAGAAATGGCATTAAATGCCAAAATTTTAGGGCATCAATTTTTGAAAAAAAACGTAAGGGGTTAGTATGTCGTTTTTTTTCAGTTTTTTCAACTTGCTCAAAATGCACTTTTCTGTTAAAATAAACACGGGAAACCTCACACACACTCAACAGGGGGCCTAGGAGCATCCAAAAATGGCATAAAATGCCCAAATTTTAGGGCGTCAATTTTTGAAAAAAAACGTAAGGGGTTAGTATGTCGTTTTTTTCAGTTTTTTCAACTTGCTCAAAATGCACTTTTCTGTTAAAATAAACACGGGAAACCTCACACACACTCAACAGGGGCCCCAGGAGCATCCAGAAATGGCATAAAATGCCCAAATTTTAGGGCGTCAATTTTTGAAAAAAAACGTAAGGGGTTAGTATGTCGTTTTTTTCAGTTTTTTCAACTTGCTCAAAATGCACTTTTCTGTTAAAATAAACACGGGAAACCTCACACACACTCAACAGGGGCCCCAGGAGCATCCAGAAATGGCATTAAATGCCAAAATTTTAGGGCATCAATTTTTGAAAAAAAACGTAAGGGGTTAGTATGTCGTTTTTTTTCAGTTTTTTCAACTTGCTCAAAATGCACTTTTCTGTTAAAATAAACACGGGAAACCTCACACACACTCAACAGGGGGCCTAGGAGCATCCAAAAATGGCATAAAATGCCCAAATTTTAGGGCGTCAATTTTTGAAAAAAAACGTAAGGGGTTAGTATGTCGTTTTTTTCAGTTTTTTCAACTTGCTCAAAATGCACTTTTCTGTTAAAATAAACACGGGAAACCTCACACACACTCAACAGGGGCCCCAGGAGCATCCAGAAATGGCATAAAATGCCCAAATTTTAGGGCGTCAATTTTTGAAAAAAAACGTAAGGGGTTAGTATGTCGTTTTTTTTTCAGTTTTTTCAACTTGCTCAAAATGCACTTTTCTGTTAAAATAAACACGGGAAACCTCACACACACTCAACAGGGGCCCCAGGAGCATCCAGAAATGGCATAAAATGCCCAAATTTTAGGGCGTCAATTTTTGAAAAAAAACGTAAGGGGTTAGTATGTCGTTTTTTTCAGTTTTTTCAACTTGCTCAAAATGCACTTTTCTGTTAAAATAAACACGGGAAACCTCACACACACTCAACAGGGGCCCCAGGAGCATCCAGAAATGGCATAAAATGCCCAAATTTTAGGGCGTCAATTTTTGAAAAAAAACGTAAGGGGTTAGTATGTCGTTTTTTTCAGTTTTTTCAACTTGCTCAAAATGCACTTTTCTGTTAAAATAAACACGGGAAACCTCACACACACTCAACAGGGGCCCCAGGAGCATCCAATAATGGCATAAAATGCCCAAATTTTAGGGCGTCAATTTTTGAAAAAAAACGTAAGGGGTTAGTATGTCGTTTTTTTCAGTTTTTTCAACTTGCTCAAAATGCACTTTTCTGTTAAAATAAACACGGGAAACCTCACACACACTCAACAGGGGCCCCAGGAGCATCCAGAAATGGCATAAAATGCCCAAATTTTAGGGCGTCAATTTTTGAAAAAAAACGTAAGGGGTTAGTATGTCGTTTTTTTCAGTTTTTTCAACTTGCTCAAAATGCACTTTTCTGTTAAAATAAACACGGGAAACCTCACACACACTCAACAGGGGCCCCAGGAGCATCCAATAATGGCATAAAATGCCCAAATTTTAGGGCGTCAATTTTTGAAAAAAAAACGTAAGGGGTTAGTATGTCGTTTTTTTCAGTTTTTTCAACTTGCTCAAAATGCACTTTTCTGTTAAAATAAACACGGGAAACCTCACACACACTCAACAGGGGCCCCAGGAGCATCCAAAAATGGCATAAAATGCCCAAATTTTAGGGCGTCAATTTTTGAAAAAAAACGTAAGGGGTTAGTATGTCGTTTTTTTCAGTTTTTTCAACTTGCTCAAAATGCACTTTTCTGTTAAAATAAACACGGGAAACCTCACACACACTCAACAGGGGCCCCAGGAGCATCCAAAAATGGCATAAAATGCCCAAATTTTAGGGCGTCAATTTTTGAAAAAAAACGTAAGGGGTTAGTATGTCGTTTTTTTCAGTTTTTTCAACTTGCTCAAAATGCACTTTTCTGTTAAAATAAACACGGGAAACCTCACACACACTCAACAGGGGCCCCAGGAGCATCCAAAAATGGCATAAAATGCCCAAATTTTAGGGCGTCAATTTTTGAAAAAAAACGTAAGGGGTTAGTATGTCGTTTTTTTCAGTTTTTTCAACTTGCTCAAAATGCACTTTTCTGTTAAAATAAACACGGGAAACCTCACACACACTCAACAGGGGCCCCAGGAGCATCCAAAAATGGCATAAAATGCCCAAATATTAGGGCGTCAATTTTTGAAAAAAAACGTAAGGGGTTAGTATGTCGTTTTTTTTTCAGTTTTTTCAACTTGCTCAAAATGCACTTTTCTGTTAAAATAAACACGGGAAACCTCACACACACTCAACAGGGGCCCCAGGAGCATCCAGAAATGGCATAAAATGCCCAAATTTTAGGGCGTCAATTTTTGAAAAAAAACGTAAGGGGTTAGTATGTCGTTTTTTTCAGTTTTTTCAACTTGCTCAAAATGCACTTTTCTGTTAAAATAAACACGGGAAACCTCACACACACTCAACAGGGGCCCCAGGAGCATCCAGAAATGGCATAAAATGCCCAAATTTTAGGGCGTCAATTTTTGAAAAAAAACGTAAGGGGTTAGTATGTCGTTTTTTTCAGTTTTTTCAACTTGCTCAAAATGCACTTTTCTGTTAAAATAAACACGGGAAACCTCACACACACTCAACAGGGGCCCCAGGAGCATCCAATAATGGCATAAAATGCCCAAATTTTAGGGCGTCAATTTTTGAAAAAAAACGTAAGGGGTTAGTATGTCGTTTTTTTCAGTTTTTTCAACTTGCTCAAAATGCACTTTTCTGTTAAAATAAACACGGGAAACCTCACACACACTCAACAGGGGCCCCAGGAGCATCCAGAAATGGCATAAAATGCCCAAATTTTAGGGCGTCAATTTTTGAAAAAAAACGTAAGGGGTTAGTATGTCGTTTTTTTCAGTTTTTTCAACTTGCTCAAAATGCACTTTTCTGTTAAAATAAACACGGGAAACCTCACACACACTCAACAGGGGCCCCAGGAGCATCCAATAATGGCATAAAATGCCCAAATTTTAGGGCGTCAATTTTTGAAAAAAAAACGTAAGGGGTTAGTATGTCGTTTTTTTCAGTTTTTTCAACTTGCTCAAAATGCACTTTTCTGTTAAAATAAACACGGGAAACCTCACACACACTCAACAGGGGCCCCAGGAGCATCCAAAAATGGCATAAAATGCCCAAATTTTAGGGCGTCAATTTTTGAAAAAAAACGTAAGGGGTTAGTATGTCGTTTTTTTCAGTTTTTTCAACTTGCTCAAAATGCACTTTTCTGTTAAAATAAACACGGGAAACCTCACACACACTCAACAGGGGCCCCAGGAGCATCCAAAAATGGCATAAAATGCCCAAATTTTAGGGCGTCAATTTTTGAAAAAAAACGTAAGGGGTTAGTATGTCGTTTTTTTCAGTTTTTTCAACTTGCTCAAAATGCACTTTTCTGTTAAAATAAACACGGGAAACCTCACACACACTCAACAGGGGCCCCAGGAGCATCCAAAAATGGCATAAAATGCCCAAATTTTAGGGCGTCAATTTTTGAAAAAAAACGTAAGGGGTTAGTATGTCGTTTTTTTCAGTTTTTTCAACTTGCTCAAAATGCACTTTTCTGTTAAAATAAACACGGGAAACCTCACACACACTCAACAGGGGCCCCAGGAGCATCCAAAAATGGCATAAAATGCCCAAATATTAGGGCGTCAATTTTTGAAAAAAAACGTAAGGGGTTAGTATGTCGTTTTTTTCAGTTTTTTCAACTTGCTCAAAATGCACTTTTCTGTTAAAATAAACACGGGAAACCTCACACACACTCAACAGGGGCCCCAGGAGCATCCAATAATGGCATAAAATGCCCAAATTTTAGGGCGTCAATTTTTGAAAAAAAACGTAAGGGGTTAGTATGTCGTTTTTTTCAGTTTTTTCAACTTGCTCAAAATGCACTTTTCTGTTAAAATAAACACGGGAAACCTCACACACACTCAACAGGGGCCCCAGGAGCATCCAATAATGGCATAAAATGCCCAAATTTTAGGGCGTCAATTTTTGAAAAAAAACGTAAGGGGTTAGTATGTCGTTTTTTTCAGTTTTTTCAACTTGCTCAAAATGCACTTTTCTGTTAAAATAAACACGGGAAACCTCACACACACTCAACAGGGGCCCCAGGAGCATCCAGAAATGGCATAAAATGCCCAAATTTTAGGGCGTCAATTTTTGAAAAAAAACGTAAGGGGTTAGTATGTCGTTTTTTTCAGTTTTTTCAACTTGCTCAAAATGCACTTTTCTGTTAAAATAAACACGGGAAACCTCACACACACTCAACAGGGGCCCCAGGAGCATCCAATAATGGCATAAAATGCCCAAATTTTAGGGCGTCAATTTTTGAAAAAAAACGTAAGGGGTTAGTATGTCGTTTTTTTCAGTTTTTTCAACTTGCTCAAAATGCACTTTTCTGTTAAAATAAACACGGGAAACCTCACACACACTCAACAGGGGCCCCAGGAGCATCCAGAAATGGCATAAAATGCCCAAATTTTAGGGCGTCAATTTTTGAAAAAAAACGTAAGGGGTTAGTATGTCGTTTTTTTCAGTTTTTTCAACTTGCTCAAAATGCACTTTTCTGTTAAAATAAACACGGGAAACCTCACACACACTCAACAGGGGCCCCAGGAGCATCCAATAATGGCATAAAATGCCCAAATTTTAGGGCGTCAATTTTTGAAAAAAAAACGTAAGGGGTTAGTATGTCGTTTTTTTCAGTTTTTTCAACTTGCTCAAAATGCACTTTTCTGTTAAAATAAACACGGGAAACCTCACACACACTCAACAGGGGCCCCAGGAGCATCCAAAAATGGCATAAAATGCCCAAATTTTAGGGCGTCAATTTTTGAAAAAAAACGTAAGGGGTTAGTATGTCGTTTTTTTCAGTTTTTTCAACTTGCTCAAAATGCACTTTTCTGTTAAAATAAACACGGGAAACCTCACACACACTCAACAGGGGCCCCAGGAGCATCCAAAAATGGCATAAAATGCCCAAATTTTAGGGCGTCAATTTTTGAAAAAAAACGTAAGGGGTTAGTATGTCGTTTTTTTCAGTTTTTTCAACTTGCTCAAAATGCACTTTTCTGTTAAAATAAACACGGGAAACCTCACACACACTCAACAGGGGCCCCAGGAGCATCCAAAAATGGCATAAAATGCCCAAATTTTAGGGCGTCAATTTTTGAAAAAAAACGTAAGGGGTTAGTATGTCGTTTTTTTCAGTTTTTTCAACTTGCTCAAAATGCACTTTTCTGTTAAAATAAACACGGGAAACCTCACACACACTCAACAGGGGCCCCAGGAGCATCCAAAAATGGCATAAAATGCCCAAATATTAGGGCGTCAATTTTTGAAAAAAAACGTAAGGGGTTAGTATGTCGTTTTTTTCAGTTTTTTCAACTTGCTCAAAATGCACTTTTCTGTTAAAATAAACACGGGAAACCTCACACACACTCAACAGGGGCCCCAGGAGCATCCAATAATGGCATAAAATGCCCAAATTTTAGGGCGTCAATTTTTGAAAAAAAACGTAAGGGGTTAGTATGTCGTTTTTTTCAGTTTTTTCAACTTGCTCAAAATGCACTTTTCTGTTAAAATAAACACGGGAAACCTCACACACACTCAACAGGGGCCCCAGGAGCATCCAATAATGGCATAAAATGCCCAAATTTTAGGGCGTCAATTTTTGAAAAAAAACGTAAGGGGTTAGTATGTCGTTTTTTTCAGTTTTTTCAACTTGCTCAAAATGCACTTTTCTGTTAAAATAAACACGGGAAACCTCACACACACTCAACAGGGGCCCCAGGAGCATCCAGAAATGGCATAAAATGCCCAAATTTTAGGGCGTCAATTTTTGAAAAAAAACGTAAGGGGTTAGTATGTCGTTTTTTTCAGTTTTTTCAACTTGCTCAAAATGCACTTTTCTGTTAAAATAAACACGGGAAACCTCACACACACTCAACAGGGGCCCCAGGAGCATCCAAAATGGCATAAAATGCCCAAATTTTAGGGCGTCAATTTTTGAAAAAAAACGTAAGGGGTTAGTATGTCGTTTTTTTCAGTTTTTTCAACTTGCTCAAAATGCACTTTTCTGTTAAAATAAACACGGGAAACCTCACACACACTCAACAGGGGCCCCAGGAGCATCCAGAAATGGCATAAAATGCCCAAATTTTAGGGCGTCAATTTTTGAAAAAAAACGTAAGGGGTTAGTATGTCGTTTTTTTCAGTTTTTTCAACTTGCTCAAAATGCACTTTTCTGTTAAAATAAACACGGGAAACCTCACACACACTCAACAGGGGCCCCAGGAACATCCAGAAATGGCATAAAATGCCCAAATTTTAGGGCGTCAATTTTTGAAAAAAAACGTAAGGGGTTAGTATGTCGTTTTTTTCAGTTTTTTCAACTTGCTCAAAATGCACTTTTCTGTTAAAATAAACACGGGAAACCTCACACACACTCAACAGGGGCCCCAGGAGCATCCAATAATGGCATAAAATGCCCAAATTTTAGGGCGTCAATTTTTGAAAAAAAACGTAAGGGGTTAGTATGTCGTTTTTTTCAGTTTTTTCAACTTGCTCAAAATGCACTTTTCTGTTAAAATAAACACGGGAAACCTCACACACACTCAACAGGGGCCCCAGGAGCATCCAGAAATGGCATAAAATGCCCAAATTTTAGGGCGTCAATTTTTGAAAAAAAACGTAAGGGGTTAATATGTCGTTTTTTTCAGTTTTTTCAACTTGCTCAAAATGCACTTTTCTGTTAAAATAAACACGGGAAACCTCACACACACTCAACAGGGGCCCCAGGAGCATCCAAAATGGCATAAAATGCCCAAATTTTAGGGCGTCAATTTTTGAAAAAAAACGTAAGGGGTTAGTATGTCGTTTTTTTCAGTTTTTTCAACTTGCTCAAAATGCACTTTTCTGTTAAAATAAACACGGGAAACCTCACACACACTCAACAGGGGCCCCAGGAGCATCCAGAAATGGCATAAAATGCCCAAATTTTAGGGCGTCAATTTTTGAAAAAAAACGTAAGGGGTTAGTATGTCGTTTTTTTCAGTTTTTTCAACTTGCTCAAAATGCACTTTTCTGTTAAAATAAACACGGGAAACCTCACACACACTCAACAGGGGCCCCAGGAACATCCAGAAATGGCATAAAATGCCCAAATTTTAGGGCGTCAATTTTTGAAAAAAAACGTAAGGGGTTAGTATGTCGTTTTTTTCAGTTTTTTCAACTTGCTCAAAATGCACTTTTCTGTTAAAATAAACACGGGAAACCTCACACACACTCAACAGGGGCCCCAGGAGCATCCAATAATGGCATAAAATGCCCAAATTTTAGGGCGTCAATTTTTGAAAAAAAACGTAAGGGGTTAGTATGTCGTTTTTTTCAGTTTTTTCAACTTGCTCAAAATGCACTTTTCTGTTAAAATAAACACGGGAAACCTCACACACACTCAACAGGGGCCCCAGGAGCATCCAGAAATGGCATAAAATGCCCAAATTTTAGGGCGTCAATTTTTGAAAAAAAACGTAAGGGGTTAGTATGTCGTTTTTTTCAGTTTTTTCAACTTGCTCAAAATGCACTTTTCTGTTAAAATAAACACGGGAAACCTCACACACACTCAACAGGGGCCCCAGGAGCATCCAAAAATGGCATAAAATGCCCAAATTTTAGGGCGTCAATTTTTGAAAAAAAACGTAAGGGGTTAGTATGTAGTTTTTTTCAGTTTTTTCAACTTGCTCAAAATGCACTTTTCTGTTAAAATAAACACGGGAAACCTCACACACACTCAACAGGGGCCCCAGGAGCATCCAATAATGGCATAAAATGCCCAAATTTTAGGGCGTCAAATTTTGAAAAAAAACGTAAGGGGTTAGTATGTCGTTTTTTTCAGTTTTTTCAACTTGCTCAAAATGCACTTTTCTGTTAAAATAAACACGGGAAACCTCACACACACTCAACAGGGGCCCCAGGAGCATCCAGAAATGGCATAAAATGCCCAAATTTTAGGGTGTCAATTTTTGAAAAAAAATGTAAGGGGTTAGTATGTCGTTTTTTTCAGTTTTTTCAACTTGCTCAAAATGCACTTTTCTGTTAAAATAAACACGGGAAACCTCACACACACTCAACAGGGGCCCCAGGAGCATCCAGAAATGGCATAAAATGCCCAAATTTTAGGGCGTCAATTTTTGAAAAAAAACGTAAGGGGTTAGTATGTCGTTTTTTTCAGTTTTTTCAACTTGCTCAAAATGCACTTTTCTGTTAAAATAAACACGGGAAACCTCACACACACTCAACAGGGGCCCCAGGAGCATCCAGAAATGGCATAAAATGCCCAAATTTTAGGGCGTCAATTTTTGAAAAAAAACGTAAGGGGTTAGTATGTCGTTTTTTTCAGTTTTTTCAACTTGCTCAAAATGCACTTTTCTGTTAAAATAAACACGGGAAACCTCACACACACTCAACAGGGGCCCCAGGAGCATCCAGAAATGGCATAAAATGCCCAAATTTTAGGGCGTCAATTTTTGAAAAAAAACGTAAGGGGTTAGTATGTCGTTTTTTTCAGTTTTTTCAACTTGCTCAAAATGCACTTTTCTGTTAAAATAAACACGGGAAACCTCACACACACTCAACAGGGGCCCCAGGAGCATCCAGAAATGGCATAAAATGCCCAAATTTTAGGGCGTCAATTTTTGAAAAAAAACGTAAGGGGTTAGTATGTCGTTTTTTTCAGTTTTTTCAACTTGCTCAAAATGCACTTTTCTGTTAAAATAAACACGGGAAACCTCACACACACTCAACAGGGGCCCCAGGAGCATCCAAAAATGGCATAAAATGCCCAAATTTTAGGGTGTCAATTTTTGAAAAAAAACGTAAGGGGTTAGTATGTCGTTTTTTTCAGTTTTTTCAACTTGCTCAAAATGCACTTTTCTGTTAAAATAAACACGGGAAACCTCACACACACTCAACAGGGGCCCCAGGAGCATCCAGAAATGGCATAAAATGCCCAAATTTTAGGGTGTCAATTTTTGAAAAAAAACGTAAGGGGTTAGTATGTCGTTTTTTTCAGTTTTTTCAACTTGCTCAAAATGCACTTTTCTGTTAAAATAAACACGGGAAACCTCACACACACTCAACAGGGGCCCCAGGAGCATCCAAAAATGGCATAAAATGCCCAAATTTTAGGGCGTCAATTTTTGAAAAAAAACGTAAGGGGTTAGTATGTCGTTTTTTTCAGTTTTTTCAACTTGCTCAAAATGCACTTTTCTGTTAAAATAAACACGGGAAACCTCACACACACTCAACAGGGGCCCCAGGAGCATCCAAAAATGGCATAAAATGCCCAAATATTAGGGCGTCAATTTTTGAAAAAAAACGTAAGGGGTTAGTATGTCGTTTTTTTCAGTTTTTTCAACTTGCTCAAAATGCACTTTTCTGTTAAAATAAACACGGGAAACCTCACACACACTCAACAGGGGCCCCAGGAGCATCCAGAAATGGCATAAAATGCCTAAATTTTAGGGCGTCAATTTTTGAAAAAAAACGTAAGGGGTTAGTATGTCGTTTTTTTCAGTTTTTTCAACTTGCTCAAAATGCACTTTTCTGTTAAAATAAACACGGGAAACCTCACACACACTCAACAGGGGCCCCAGGAGCATCCAGAAATGGCATAAAATGCCCAAATTTTAGGGCGTCAATTTTTGAAAAAAAACGTAAGGGGTTAGTATGTCGTTTTTTTCAGTTTTTTCAACTTGCTCAAAATGCACTTTTCTGTTAAAATAAACACGGGAAACCTCACACACACTCAACAGGGGCCCCAGGAGCATCCAAAAATGGCATAAAATGCCCAAATTTTAGGGCGTCAATTTTTGAAAAAAAACGTAAGGGGTTAGTATGTCGTTTTTTTCAGTTTTTTCAACTTGCTCAAAATGCACTTTTCTGTTAAAATAAACACGGGAAACCTCACACACACTCAACAGGGGCCCCAGGAGCATCCAGAAATGGCATAAAATGCCCAAATTTTAGGGCGTCAATTTTTGAAAAAAAACGTAAGTCGTTTTTTTCAGTTTTTTCAACTTGCTCAAAATGCACTTTTCTGTTAAAATAAACACGGGAAACCTCACACACACTCAACAGGGGCCCCAGGAGCATCCAGAAATGGCATAAAATGCCCAAATTGTAGGGCGTCAATTTTTGAAAAAAAACGTAAGGGGTTAGTATGTCGTTTTTTTCAGTTTTTTTCAACTTGCTCAAAATGCACTTTTCTGTTAAAATAAACACGGGAAACCTCACACACACTCAACAGGGGCCCCAGGAGCATCCAAAAATGGCATAAAATGCCCAAATTTTAGGGCGTCAATTTTTGAAAAAAAACGTAAGGGGTTAGTATGTCGTTTTTTTCAGTTTTTTCAACTTGCTCAAAATGCACTTTTCTGTTAAAATAAACACGGGAAACCTCACACACACTCAACAGGGGCCCCAGGAGCATCCAGAAATGGCATAAAATGCCCAAATTTTAGGGCGTCAATTTTTGAAAAAAAACGTAAGGGGTTAGTTAGTATGTCGTTTTTTTCAGTTTTTTCAACTTGCTCAAAATGCACTTTTCTGTTAAAATAAACACGGGAAACCTCACACACACTCAACAGGGGCCCCAGGAGCATCCAGAAATGGCATAAAATGCCCAAATTTTAGGGCATCAATTTTTTAAAAAAAACGTAAGTCGTTTTTTTCAGTTTTTTCAACTTGCTCAAAATGCACTTTTCTGTTAAAATAAACACGGGAAACCTCACACACACTCAACAGGGGCCCCAGGAGCATCCAGAAATGGCATAAAATGCCCAAATTTTAGGGCGTCAATTTTTGAAAAAAAAAACAAAACTTAAGGGGTTAGTATGTCGTTTTTTTCAGTTTTTTCAACTTGCTCAAAATGCACTTTTCTGTTAAAATAATCACGGGAAACCTCACACACACTCAACAGGGGCCCCAGGAGCATCCAGAAATGGCATAAAATGCCCAAATTTTAGGGCGTCAATTTTTGAAAAAAAAACGTAAGGGGTTAGTATGTCGTTTTTTTCAGTTTTTTCAACTTGCTCAAAATGCACTTTTCTGTTAAAATAAACACGGGAAACCTCACACACACTCAACAGGGGCCCCAGGAGCATCCAGAAATGGCATAAAATGCCCAAATTTTAGGGCGTCAATTTTTGAAAAAAAACGTAAGGGGTTAGTATGTCGTTTTTTTCAGTTTTTTCAACTTGCTCAAAATGCACTTTTCTGTTAAAATAAACACGAGAAACCTCACACACACTCAACAGGGGCCCCAGGAGCATCCAGAAATGGCATAAAATGCCCAAATTTTAGGGCGTCAATTTTTGAAAAAAAACGTAAGGGGTTAGTATGTCGTTTTTTTCAGTTTTTTCAACTTGCTCAAAATGCACTTTTCTGTTAAAATAAACACGGGAAACCTCACACACACTCAACAGGGGCCCCAGGAGCATCCAGAAATGGCATAAAATGCCTAAAATTTAGGGCGTCAATTTTTGAAAAAAAACGTAAGGGGTTAGTATGTCGTTTTTTTCAGTTTTTTCAACTTGCTCAAAATGCACTTTTCTGTTAAAATAAACACGGGAAACCTCACACACACTCAACAGGGGCCCCAGGAGCATCCAGAAATGGCATAAAATGCCCAAATTTTAGGGCGTCAATTTTTGAAAAAAAACGTAAGGGGTTAGTATGTCGTTTGTTTCAGTTTTTTCAACGTGCTCAAAATGCACTTTTCTGTTAAAATAAACACGGGAAACCTCACACACACTCAACAGGGGCCCCAGGAGCATCCAAAAATGGCATAAAATGCCCAAATTTTAGGGCGTCAATTTTTGAAAAAAAACGTAAGGGGTTAGTATGTCGTTTTTTTCAGTTTTTTCAACTTGCTCAAAATACACTTTTCTGTTAAAATAAACACGGGAAACCTCACACACACTCAACAGGGGCCCCAGGAGCATCCAGAAATGGCATAAAATGCCCAAATTTTAGGGCGTCAATTTTTGAAAAAAAAAAAAAAAAACGTAAGGGGTTAGTATGTCGTTTTTTTCAGTTTTTTCAACTTGCTCAAAATGCACTTTTCTGTTAAAATAAACACGGGAAACCTCACACACACTCAACAGGGGCCCCAGGAGCATCCAGAAATGGCATAAAATGCCCAAATTTTAGGGCGTCAATTTTTGAAAAAAAACGTAAGGGGTTAGTATGTCGTTTTTTTCAGTTTTTTCAACTTGCTCAAAATGCACTTTTCTGTTAAAATAAACACGGGAAACCTCACACACACTCAACAGGGGCCCCAGGAGCATCCAGAAATGGCATAAAATGCCCAAATTTTAGGGCGTCAATTTTTGAAAAAAAAAAAAAACAAAACGTAAGGGGTTAGTATGTCGTTTATTTCAGTTTTTTCAACTTGCTCAAAATGCACTTTTCTGTTAAAATAAACACGGGAAACCTCACACACACTCAACAGGGGCCCCAGGAGCATCCAGAAATGGCATAAAATGCCCAAATTTTAGGGCGTCAATTTTAGAAAAAGAAACGTAAGGGGTTAGTATGTCGTTTTTTTTCAGTTTTTTCAACTTGCTCAAAATGCACTTTTCTGTTAAAATAAACACGGGAAACCTCACACACACTCAACAGGGGCCCCAGGAGCATCCAGAAATGGCATAAAATGCCCAAATTTTAGGGCGTCAATTTTTGAAAAAAAAAAAAAAAAAAACGTAAGGGGTTAGTATGTCGTTTTTTTCATTTTTTTCAACTTGCTCAAAATGCACTTTTCTGTTAAAATAAACACGGGAAACCTCACACACACTCAAAAGGGGCCCCAGGAGCATCCAGAAATGGCATAAAATGCCCAAATTTTAGGGCGTCAATTTTTGGAAAAAAAAAAAAAACGTAAGGGGTTAGTATGTCGTTTTTTTCAGTTTTTTCAACTTGCTCAAAATGCACTTTTCTGTTAAAATAAACACGGGAAACCTCACACACACTCAACAGGGGCCCCAGGAGCATCCAGAAATGGCATAAAATGCCCAAATTTTAGGGCGTCAATTTTTGAAAAAAAACGTAAGGGGTTAGTATGTTGTTTTTTTCAGTTTTTTCAACTTGCTCAAAATGCACTTTTCTGTTAAAAAAAACACGGGAAACCTCACACACACTCAACAGGGGCCCCAGGAGCATCCAGAAATGGCATAAAATGCCCAAATTTTAGGGCGTCAATTTTTGAAAAAAAAAAAAAAAAAAACGTAAGGGGTTAGTATGTCGTTTTTTTCAGTTTTTTCAACTTGCTCAAAATGCACTTTTCTGTTAAAATAAACACGGGAAACCTCACACACACTCAACAGGGGCCCCAGGAGCATCCAAAAATGGCATAAAATGCCCAAATTTTAGGGCGTCAATTTTTGAAAAAAAACCCTAAGGGGTTAGTATGTCGTTTTTTTCATTTTTTTCAACTTGCTCAAAATGCACTTTTCTGTTAAAATAAACACGGGAAACCTCACACACACTCAACAGGGGCCCCAGGAGCATCCAGAAATGGCATAAAATGCCCAAATTTTAGGGCGTCAATTTTTGAAAAAAAAAAAAAAAAAAAAACGTAAGGGGTTAGTATGTCGTTTTTTTCATTTTTTTCAACTTGCTCAAAATGCACTTTTCTGTTAAAATAAACACGGGAAACCTCACACACACTCAAAAGGGGCCCCAGGAGCATCCAGAAATGGCATAAAATGCCCAAATTTTAGGGCGTCAATTTTTGAAAAAAAAAAAAAAAACGTAAGGGGTTAGTATGTCGTTTTTTTCAGTTTTTTCAACTTGCTCAAAATGCACTTTTCTGTTAAAATAAACACGGGAAACCTCACACACACTCAACAGGGGCCCCAGGAGCATCCAGAAATGGCATAAAATGCCCAAATTTTAGGGCGTCAATTTTTGAAAAAAAACGTAAGGGGTTAGTATGTCGTTTTTTTCAGTTTTTTCAACTTGCTCAAAATGCACTTTTCTGTTAAAAAAAACACGGGAAACCTCACACACACTCAACAGGGGCCCCAGGAGCATCCAGAAATGGCATAAAATGCCCAAATTTTAGGGCGTCAATTTTTGAAAAAAAAAAAAAAAAAAACGTAAGGGGTTAGTATGTCGTTTTTTTCAGTTTTTTCAACTTGCTCAAAATGCACTTTTCTGTTAAAATAAGCACGGGAAACCTCACACACACTCAACAGGGGCCCCAGGAGCCTCCAAAAATGGCATAAAATGCCCAAATTTTAGGGTGTCAATTTTTGAAAAAAAAACGTAAGGGGTTAGTATGTCGTTTTTTTCAGTTTTTTCAACTTGCTCAAAATGCACTTTTCTGTTAAAATAAACACGGGAAACCTCACACACACTCAACAGGGGCCCCAGGAGCATCCAAAAATGGCATAAAATGCCCAAATTTTAGGGCGTCAATTTTTGAAAAAAAACGTAAGGGGTTAGTATGTCGTTTTTTTCAGTTTTTTCAACTTGCTCAAAATGCACTTTTCTGTTAAAATAAACACGGGAAACCTCACACACACTCAACAGGGGCCCCAGGAGCATCCAAAAATGGCATGAAATGCCCAAATTTTAGGGCGTCAATTTTTGAAAAAAAACATAAGGGGTTAGTATGACGTTTTTTTCATTTTTTTCAACTTGCTCAAAATGCACTTTTCTGTTAAAATAAACACGAGAAACCTCACACACACTCAACAGGGGCCCCAGGAGCATCCAAAAATGGCATAAAATGCCCAAATTTTAAGGCGTCAATTTTTGAAAAAAAAAAAAACGTAAGGGGTTAGTATGTCGTTTTTTTCAGTTTTTTCAACTTGCTCAAAATGCACTTTTCTGTTAAAATAAACACGGGAAACCTCACACACACTCAACAGGGGCCCCAGGAGCCTCCAAAAATGGCATAAAATGCCCATATTTTAGGGTGTCAATTTTTGAAAAAAAACGTAAGGGGTTAGTATGTCGTTTTTTTCAGTTTTTTCAACTTGCTCAAAATGCACTTTTCTGTTAAAATAAACACGGGAAACCTCACACACACTCAACAGGGGCCCCAGGAGCATCCAAAAATGGCATAAAATGCCCAAATTTTAGGGCGTCAATTTTTGAAAAAAAACCCTAAGGGGTTAGTATGTCGTTTTTTTCATTTTTTTCAACTTGCTCAAAATGCACTTTTCTGTTAAAATAAACACGGGAAACCTCACACACACTCAACAGGGGCCCCAGGAGCATCCAGAAATGGCATAAAATGCCCAAATTTTAGGGCGTCAATTTTTGAAAAAAAAAAAAAAAAAAAACGTAAGGGGTTAGTATGTCGTTTTTTTCATTTTTTTCAACTTGCTCAAAATGCACTTTTCTGTTAAAATAAACACGGGAAACCTCACACACACTCAAAAGGGGCCCCAGGAGCATCCAGAAATGGCATAAAATGCCCAAATTTTAGGGCGTCAATTTTTGAAAAAAAAAAAAAAAACGTAAGGGGTTAGTATGTCGTTTTTTTCAGTTTTTTCAACTTGCTCAAAATGCACTTTTCTGTTAAAATAAACACGGGAAACCTCACACACACTCAACAGGGGCCCCAGGAGCATCCAGAAATGGCATAAAATGCCCAAATTTTAGGGCGTCAATTTTTGAAAAAAAACGTAAGGGGTTAGTATGTCGTTTTTTTCAGTTTTTTCAACTTGCTCAAAATGCACTTTTCTGTTAAAATAAACACGGGAAACCTCACACACACTCAACAGGGGCCCCAGGAGCATCCAGAAATGGCATAAAATGCCCAAATTTTAGGGCGTCAATTTTTGAAAAAAAAAAAAAAAAAACGTAAGGGGTTAGTATGTCGTTTTTTTCAGTTTTTTCAACTTGCTCAAAATGCACTTTTCTGTTAAAATAAACACGGGAAACCTCACACACACTCAACAGGGGCCCCAGGAGCCTCCAAAAATGGCATAAAATGCCCAAATTTTAGGGCGTCAATTTTTGAAAAAAAACGTAAGGGGTTAGTATGTCGTTTTTTTCAGTTTTTTCAACTTGCTCAAAATGCACTTTTCTGTTAAAATAAACACGGGAAACCTCACACACACTCAACAGGGGCCCCAGGAGCATCCAGAAATGGCATAAAATGCCCAAATTTTAGGGCGTCAATTTTTGAAAAAAAACGTAAGGGGTTAGTATGTCGTTTTTTTCAGTTTTTTCAACTTGCTCAAAATGCACTTTTCTGTTAAAATAAACACGGGAAACCTCACACACACTCAACAGGGGCCCCAGGAGCATCCAAAAATGGCATGAAATGCCCAAATTTTAGGGCGTCAATTTTTGAAAAAAAACGTAAGGGGTTAGTATGTCGTTTTTTTCATTTTTTTCAACTTTCTCAAAATGCACTTTTCTGTTAAAATAAACACGGGAAACCTCACACACACTCAACAGGGGCCCCAGGAGCATCCAAAAATGGCATAAAATGCCCAAATTTTAGGGCGTCAATTTTTGAAAAAAAACGTAAGGGGTTAGTATGTCGTTTTTTTCAGTTTTTTCAACTTGCTCAAAATGCACTTTTCTGTTAAAATAAACACGGGAAACCTCACACACACTCAACAGGGGCCCCAGGAGCATCCAAAAATGGCATAAAATGCCCAAATTTTAAGGCGTCAATTTTTGAAAAAAAAAAAACGTAAGGGGTTAGTATGTCGTTTTTTTCAGTTTTTTCAACTTGCTCAAAATGCACTTTTCTGTTAAAATAAACACGGGAAACCTCACACACACTCAACAGGGGCCCCAGGAGCCTCCAAAAATGGCATAAAATGCCCATATTTTAGGGTGTCAATTTTTGAAAAAAAACGTAAGGGGTTAGTATGTCGTTTTTTTCAGTTTTTTCAACTTGCTCAAAATGCACTTTTCTGTTAAAATAAACACGGGAAACCTCACACACACTCAACAGGGGCCCCAGGAGCATCCAAAAATGGCATGAAATGCCCAAATTTTAGGGCGTCAATTTTTGAAAAAAAACGTAAGGGGTTAGTATGTCGTTTTTTTCATTTTTTTCAACTTGCTCAAAATGCACTTTTCTGTTAAAATAAACACGGGAAACCTCACACACACTCAACAGGGGCCCCAGGAGCATCCAAAAATGGCATAAAATGCCCAAATTTTAAGGCGTCAATTTTTGAAAAAAAAAAAACGTAAGGGGTTAGTATGTCGTTTTTTTCAGTTTTTTCAACTTGCTCAAAATGCACTTTTCTGTTAAAATAAACACGGGAAACCTCACACACACTCAACAGGGGCCCCAGGAGCCTCCAAAAATGGCATAAAATGCCCATATTTTAGGGTGTCAATTTTTGAAAAAAAACGTAAGGGGTTAGTATGTCGTTTTTTTCAGTTTTTTCAACTTGCTCAAAATGCACTTTTCTGTTAAAATAAACACGGGAAACCTCACACACACTCAACAGGGGCCCCAGGAGCCTCCAAAAATGGCATAAAATGCCCATATTTTAGGGTGTCAATTTTTGAAAAAAAACGTAAGGGGTTAGTATGTCGTTTTTTTCAGTTTTTTCAACTTGCTCAAAATGCACTTTTCTGTTAAAATAAACACGGGAAACCTCACACACACTCAACAGGGGCCCCAGGAGCATCCAAAAATGGCATGAAATGCCCAAATTTTAGGGCGTCAATTTTTGAAAAAAAACGTAAGGGGTTAGTATGTCGTTTTTTTCAGTTTTTTCAACTTGCTCAAAATGCACTTTTCTGTTAAAATAAACACGGGAAACCTCACACACACTCAACAGGGGCCCCAGGAGCCTCCAAAAATGGCATAAAATGCCCAAATTTTAAGGCGCCAATTTTTGAAAAAAAAAAAACGTAAGGGGTTAGTATGTCGTTTTTTTCAGTTTTTTCAACTTGCTCAAAATGCACTTTTCTGTAAAAATAAACACGGGAAACCTCACACACACTCAACAGGGGCCCCAGGAGCATCCAAAAATGGCATAAAATGCCCAAATTTTAGGGCGTCAATTTTTGAAAAAAAACGTAAGGGGTTAGTATGTCGTTTTTTTCAGTTTTTTCAACTTGCTCAAAATGCACTTTTCTGTTAAAATAAACACGGGAAACCTCACACACACTCAACAGGGGCCCCAGGAGCATCCAAAAATGGCATAAAATGCCCAAATTTTAAGGCGTCAATTTTTGAAAAAAAAAAAACGTAAGGGGTTAGTATGTCGTTTTTTTCAGTTTTTTCAACTTGCTCAAAATGCACTTTTCTGTTAAAATAAACACGGGAAACCTCACACACACTCAACAGGGGCCCCAGGAGCCTCCAAAAATGGCATAAAATGCCCATATTTTAGGGTGTCAATTTTTGAAAAAAAACGTAAGGGGTTAGTATGTCGTTTTTTTCAGTTTTTTCAACTTGCTCAAAATGCACTTTTCTGTTAAAATAAACACGGGAAACCTCACACACACTCAACAGGGGCCCCAGGAGCATCCAAAAATGGCATGAAATGCCCAAATTTTAGGGCGTCAATTTTTGAAAAAAAACGTAAGGGGTTAGTATGTCGTTTTTTTCATTTTTTTCAACTTGCTCAAAATGCACTTTTCTGTTAAAATAAACACGGGAAACCTCACACACACTCAACAGGGGCCCCAGGAGCATCCAAAAATGGCATAAAATGCCCAAATTTTAAGGCGTCAATTTTTGAAAAAAAAAAAACGTAAGGGGTTAGTATGTCGTTTTTTTCAGTTTTTTCAACTTGCTCAAAATGCACTTTTCTGTAAAAATAAACACGGGAAACCTCACACACACTCAACAGGGGCCCCAGGAGCATCCAAAAATGGCATGAAATGCCCAAATTTTAGGGCGTCGATTTTTGAAAAAAAACGTAAGGGGTTAGTATGTCGTTTTTTTCAGTTTTTTCAACTTGCTCAAAATGCACTTTTCTGTTAAAATAAACACGGGAAACCTCACACACACTCAACAGGGGCCCCAGGAGCATCCAAAAATGGCATGAAATGCCCAAATTTTAGGGCGTCGATTTTTGAAAAAAAACGTAAGGGGTTAGTATGTCGTTTTTTTCAGTTTTTTCAACTTGCTCAAAATGCACTTTTCTGTTAAAATAAACACGGGAAACCTCACACACACTCAACAGGGGCCCCAGGAGCATCCAAAAATGGCATGAAATGCCCAAATTTTAGGGCGTCAATTTTTGAAAAAAAACGTAAGGGGTTAGTATGTCGTTTTTTTCATTTTTTTCAACTTGCTCAAAATGCACTTTTCTGTTAAAATAAACACGGGAAACCTCACACACACTCAACAGGGGCCCCAGGAGCATCCAAAAATGGCATGAAATGCCCAAATTTTAGGGCGTCAAATTTTTGAAAAAAAACGTAAGGGGTTAGTATGTCGTTTTTTTCAGTTTTTTCAACTTGCTCAAAATGCACTTTTCTGTTAAAATAAACACGGGAAACCTCACACACACTCAACAGGGGCCCCAGGAGCATCCAGAAATGGCATAAAATGCCCAAATTTTAGGGCGTCAATTTTTGAAAAAAAACGTAAGGGGTTAGTATGTCGTTTTTTTCAGTTTTTTCAACTTGCTCAAAATGCACTTTTCTGTTAAAATAAACACGGGAAACCTCACACACACTCAACAGGGGCCCCAGGAGCATCCAAAAATGGCATGAAATGCCCAAATTTTAGGGCGTCAATTTTTGAAAAAAAACGTAAGGGGTTAGTATGTCGTTTTTTTCATTTTTTTCAACTTGCTCAAAATGCACTTTTCTGTTAAAATAAACACGGGAAACCTCACACACACTCAACAGGGGCCCCAGGAGCATCCAAAAATGGCATAAAATGCCCAAATTTTAAGGCGTCAATTTTTGAAAAAAAAAAAACGTAAGGGGTTAGTATGTCGTTTTTTTCAGTTTTTTCAACTTGCTCAAAATGCACTTTTCTGTTAAAATAAACACGGGAAACCTCACACACACTCAACAGGGGCCCCAGGAGCCTCCAAAAATGGCATAAAATGCCCAAATTTTAGGGTGTCAATTTTTGAAAAAAAACGTAAGGGGTTAGTATGTCGTTTTTTTCAGTTTTTTCAACTTGCTCAAAATGCACTTTTCTGTTAAAATAAACACGGGAAACCTCACACACACTCAACAGGGGCCCCAGGAGCATCCAAAAATGGCATAAAATGCCCAAATTTTAGGGCGTCAATTTTTGAAAAAAAACGTAAGGGGTTAGTATGTCGTTTTTTTCAGTTTTTTCAACTTGCTCAAAATGCACTTTTCTGTTAAAATAAACACGGGAAACCTCACACACACTCAACAGGGGCCCCAGGAGCATCCAGAAATGGCATAAAATGCCCAAATTTTAGGGCGTCAATTTTTGAAAAAAAACGTAAGGGGTTAGTATGTCGTTTTTTTCAGTTTTTTCAACTTGCTCAAAATGCACTTTTCTGTTAAAATAAACACGGGAAACCTCACACACACTCAACAGGGGCCCCAGGAGCCTCCAAAAATGGCATAAAATGCCCAAATTTTAAGGCGCCAATTTTTGAAAAAAAAAAACGTAAGGGGTTAGTATGTCGTTTTTTTCAGTTCTTTCAACTTGCTCAAAATGCACTTTTCTGTTAAAATAAACACGGGAAACCTCACACACACTCAACAGGGGCCCCAGGAGCCTCCAAAAATGGCATAAAATGCCCAAATTTTAGGGCGTCAATTTTTGAAAAAAAACGTAAGGGGTTAGTATGTCGTTTTTTTCAGTTTTTTCAACTTGCTCAAAATGCACTTTTCTGTTAAAATAAACACGGGAAACCTCACACACACTCAACAGGGGCCCCAGGAGCATCCAGAAATGGCATAAAATGCCCAAATTTTAGGGCGTCAATTTTTGAAAAAAAACGTAAGGGGTTAGTATGTCGTTTTTTTCAGTTTTTTCAACTTGCTCAAAATGCACTTTTCTGTTAAAATAAACACGGGAAACATCACACACACTCAACAGGGGCCCCAGGAGCATCCAGAAATGGCATAAAATACCCAAATTTTAGGGCGTCAATTTTTGAAAAAAAAACGTAAGGGGTTAGTATGTCGTTTTTTTCAGTTTTTTCAACTTGCTCAAAATGCACTTTTCTGTTAAAATAAACACGGGAAACCTCACACACACTCAACAGGGGCCCCAGGAGCATCCAAAAATGGCATAAAATGCCAAAATTTTAGGGCGTCAATTTTTGAAAAAAAAACGTAAGGGGTTAGTATGTCGTTTTTTTCAGTTTTTTCAACTTGCTAAAAATGCACTTTTCTGTTTAAATAAACACGGGAAACCTCACACACACTCAACAGGGGCCCCAGGAGCATCCAAAAATGGCATAAAATGCCCAAATTTTAGGGCGTCAATTTTTGAAAAAAAACGTAAGGGGTTAGTATGTCGTTTTTTTCATTTTTTTCAACTTGCTCAAAATGCACTTTTCTGTTAAAATAAACACGGGAAACCTCACACACACTCAACAGGGGCCCCAGGAGCATCCAGAAATGGCATAAAATGCCCAAATTTTAGGGCGTCAATTTCTGAAAAAAAACGTAAGGGGTTAGTATGTCGTTTTTTTCAGTTTTTTCAACTTGCTCAAAATGCACTTTTCTGTTAAAATAAACACGGGAAACCTCACACACACTCAACAGGGGCCCCAGGAGCATCCAGAAATGGCATAAAATGCCCAAATTTTAGGGCGTCAATTTTTGAAAAAGTTAGTATGTCGTTTTTTTCAGTTTTTTCAACTTGCTCAAAATGCACTTTTCTGTTAAAATAATCACGGGAAACCTCACACACACTCAACAGGGGCCCCAGGAGCATCCAAAAATGGCATGAAATGCCCAAATTTTAGGGCGTCGTTTTTTGAAAAAAAACGTAAGGGGTTAGTATGTCGTTTTTTTCAGTTTTTTCAACTTGCTCAAAATGCACTTTTCTGTTAAAATAAACACGGGAAACCTCACACACACTCAACAGGGGCCCCAGGAGCATCCAGAAATGGCATAAAATGCCCAAATTTTAGGGCGTCAATTTTTGAAAAAAAACGTAAGGGGTTAGTTAGTATGTCGTTTTTTTCAGTTTTTTCAACTTGCTCAAAATGCACTTTTCTGTTAAAATAAACACGGGAAACCTCACACACACTCAACAGGGGCCCCAGGAGCATCCAGAAATGGCATAAAATGCCCAAATTTTAGGGCGTCAATTTTTGAAAAAAAACGTAAGGGGTTAGTATGTCGTTTTTTTCAGTTTTTTCAACTTGCTCAAAATGCACTTTTCTGTTAAAATAAACACGGGAAACCTCACACACACTCAACAGGGGCCCCAGGAGCATCCAGAAATGGCATAAAATGCCCAAATTTTAGGGCGTCAATTGTTGAAAAAAAACGTAAGGGGTTAGTATGTCGTTTTTTTCAGTTTTTTCAACTTGCTCAAAATGCACTTTTCTGTTAAAATAAACACGGGAAACCTCACACACACTCAACAGGGGCCCCAGGAGCATCCAGAAATGGCATAAAATGCCCAAATTTTAGGGCGTCAATTTTTGAAAAAAAACGTAAGGGGTTAGTATGTCGTTTTTTTCAGTTTTTTCAACTTGCTCAAAATGCACTTTTCTGTTAAAATAAACACGGGAAACCTCACACACACTCAACAGGGGCCCCAGGAGCATCCAAAAATGGCATAAAATGCCCAAATTTTAGGGCGTCAATTTTTGAAAAAAAAACATAAGGGGTTAGTATGTCGTTTTTTTCAGTTTTTTCAACTTGCTCAAAATGCACTTTTCTGTTTAAATAAACACGGGAAACCTCACACACACTCAACAGGGGCCCCAGGAGCATCCAAAAATGGCATAAAATGCCCAAATTTTAGGGCGTCAATTTTTGAAAAAAAACGTAAGGGGTTAGTATGTCGTTTTTTTCATTTTTTTCAACTTGCTCAAAATGCACTTTTCTGTTAAAATAAACACGGGAAACCTCACACACACTCAACAGGGGCCCCAGGAGCATCCAGAAATGGCATAAAATGCCCAAATTTTAGGGCGTCAATTTTTGAAAAAAAACGTAAGGGGTTAGTATGTCGTTTTTTTCAGTTTTTTCAACTTGCTCAAAATGCACTTTTCTGTTAAAATAATCACGGGAAACCTCACACACACTCAACAGGGGCCCCAGGAGCATCCAAAAATGGCATGAAATGCCCAAATTTTAGGGCGTCGATTTTCGAAAAAAAACGTAAGGGGTTAGTATGTCGTTTTTTTCAGTTTTTTCAACTTGCTCAAAATGCACTTTTCTGTTAAAATAAACACGGGAAACCTCACACACACTCAACAGGGGCCCCAGGAGCATCCAGAAATGGCATAAAATGCCCAAATTTTAGGGCGTCAATTTTTGAAAAAAAACGTAAGGGGTTAGTATGTCGTTTTTTTCAGTTTTTTCAACTTGCTCAAAATGCACTTTTCTGTTAAAATAATCACGGGAAACCTCACACACACTCAACAGGGGCCCCAGGAGCATCCAAAAATGGCATGAAATGCCCAAATTTTAGGGCGTCGATTTTTGAAAAAAAAACGTAAGGGGTTAGTATGTCGTTTTTTTCAGTTTTTTCAACTTGCTCAAAATGCACTTTTCTGTTAAAATAAACACGGGAAACCTCACACACACTCAACAGGGGCCCCAGGAGCATCCAGAAATGTTATAAAATGCCCAAATTTTAGGGCGTCAATTTTTGAAAAAAAACGTAAGGGGTTAGTATGTCGTTTTTTTCAGTTTTTTCAACTTGCTCAAAATGCACTTTTCTGTTAAAATAAACACGGGAAACCTCACACACACTCAACAGGGGCCCCAGGAGCATCCAGAAATTGCATAAAATGCCCAAATTTTAGGGCGTCAATTTTTGAAAAAAAACGTAAGGGGTTAGTATGTCGTTTTTTTCAGTTTTTTCAACTTGCTCAAAATGCACTTTTCTGTTAAAATAAACACGGGAAACCTCACACACACTCAACAGGGGCCCCAGGAGCATCCAGAAATGGCATTAAATGCCAAAATTTTAGGGCGTCAATTTTTGAAAAAAAAACGTAAGGGGTTAGTATGTCGTTTTTTTTCAGTTTTTTCAACTTGCTCAAAATGCACTTTTCTGTTAAAATAAACACGGGAAACCTCACACACACTCAACAGGGGCCCCAGGAGCATCCAAAAATGGCATAAAATGCCCAAATTTTAGGGCGTCAATTTTTGAAAAAAAACGTAAGGTATGTCGTTTTTTTCAGTTTTTTCAACTTGCTCAAAATGCACTTTTCTGTTAAAATAAACACGGGAAACCTCACACACACTCAACAGGGGCCCCAGGAGCATCCAGAAATGGCATAAAATGCCCAAATTTTAGGGCGTCAATTTTTGAAAAAAAAACGTAAGGGGTTAGTATGTCATTTTTTTCAGTTTTTTCAACTTGCTCAAAATGCACTTTTCTGTTAAAATAAACACGGGAAACCTCACACACACTCAACAGGGGCCCCAGGAGCATCCAGAAATGGCATAAAATGCCGAAATTTTAGGGCGTCAATTTTTGAAAAAAAACGTAAGGGGTTGTTAGTATGTCGTTTTTTTCAGTTTTTTCAACTTGCTCAAAATGCACTTTTCTGTTAAAATAAACACGGGAAACCTCACACACACTCAACAGGGGCCCCAGGAGCATCCAAAAATGGCATAAAATGCCCAAATTTTAGGGCGTCAATTTTTGAAAAAAAACGTAAGGTATGTCGTTTTTTTCAGTTTTTTCAACTTGCTCAAAATGCACTTTTCTGTTAAAATAAACACGGGAAACCTCACACACACTCAACAGGGGCACCAGGAGCATCCAAAAATGGCATAAAATGCCCAAATTTTAGGGCGTCAATTTTTGAAAAAAAACGTAAGGGGTTAGTATGTCGTTTTTTTCAGTTTTTTCAACTTGCTCAAAATGCACTTTTCTGTTAAAATAAACACGGGAAACCTCAAACACACTCAACAGGGGCCCCAGGAGCATCCAAAAATGGCATAAAATGCCCAAATTTTAGGGCGTCAGTTTTTGAAAAAAAAAACGTAAGGGGTTAGTATGTCGTTTTTTTCAGTCTTTTCAACTTGCTCAAAATGCACTTTTCTGTTAAAATAAACACGGGAAACCTCACACACACTCAACAGGGGCCCCAGGAGCATCCAAAAATGGCATAAAATGCCCAAATTTTAGGGCGTCAGTTTTTGAAAAAAAAACGTAAGGGGTTAGTATGTCGTTTTTTTCAGTTTTTTCAACTTGCTCAAAATGCACTTTTCTGTTAAAATAAACACGGGAAACCTCACACACACTCAACAGGGGCCCCAGGAGCATCCAAAAATGGCATAAAATGCCCAAATTTTAGGGCGTCAATTTTTGAAAAAAAACGTAAGGGGTTAGTTAGTATGTCGTTTTTTTCAGTTTTTTCAACTTGCTCAAAATGCACTTTTCTGTTAAAATAAACACTGGAAACCTCACACACACTCAAAGAGGGGCCCCAGGAGCATCCAGAAATGGCATAAAATGCCGAAATTTTAGGGCGTCAATTTTTGAAAAAAAACGTAAGGGGTTAGTATGTCGTTTTTTTCAGTTTTTTCAACTTGCTCAAAATGCACTTTTCTGTTAAAATAAACACGGGAAACCTCACACACACTCAACAGGTGCCCCAGGAGCATCCAGAAATGGCATAAAATGCCCAAATTTTAGGGCGTCAATTTTTGAAAAAAAACGTAAGGGGTATGTCATTTTTTTCAGTTTTTTCAACTTGCTCAAAATGCACTTTTCTGTTAAAATAAACACGGGAAACCTCACACACACTCAACAGGGGCCCCAGGAGCATCCAAAAATGGCATAAAATGCCCAAATTATAGGGCGTCAATTTTTGAAAAAAAAACGTAAGGGGTTAGTATGTCGTTTTTTTCAGTTTTTTCAACTTGCTCAAAATGCACTTTTCTGTTAAAATAAACACTGGAAACCTCACACACACTCAACAGGGGCCCCAGGAGCATCCAAAAATGGCATAAAATGCCAAACTTTTAGGGCGTCAATTTTTGAAAAAAAACCTAAGGGGTTAGTATGTCGTTTTTTTCAGTTTTTTCAACTTGCTCAAAATGCACTTTTCTGTTAAAATAAACACGGGAAACCTCACACACACTCAACAGGGGCCTCAGGAGCATCCATAAATGGCATAAAATGTGAAAATTTTTCAGTTTTTTCAACTTGCTCAAAATGCACTTTTCTGTTAAAATAAACACGGGAAACCTCACACACACTCAACAGGGGCCCCAGGAGCATCCAAAAATGGCATAAAATGCCCAAAATATAGGGCGTCAATTTTTGAAAAAAAAACGTAAGGGGGTTAGTATGTCGTTTTTTTCAGTTTTTTCAACTTGCTCAAAATGCACTTTTCTGTTAAAATAAACACGGGAAACCTCACACACACTCAACAGGGGCCCCAGGAGCATCCAAAAATGGCATAAAATGCCCAAATTATAGGGCGTCAATTTTTGAAAAAAAAACGTAAGGGGTTAGTATGTCGTTTTTTTCAGTTTTTTCAACTTGCTCAAAATGCACTTTTCTGTTAAAATAAACACGGGAAACCTCACACACACTCAACAGGGGCCCCAGGAGCATCCAAAAATGGCATAAAATGCCCAAATTTTAGGGCGTCAATTTTTGAAAAAAAACGTAAGGGGTTAGTATGTCGTATTTTTCAGTTTTTTCAACTTGCTCAAAATGCACTTTTCTGTTAAAATAAACTCGGGAAACCTCACACACACTACACAGGGGCCCCAGGAGCATCCAAAAATGGCATAAAATGCCCAAATTTTAGGGCGTCAATTTTTGAAAAAAAACATAAGGGGTTAGTTAGTATGTCGTTTTTTTCAGTTTTTTCAACTTGCTTAAAATGCACTTTTCTGTTAAAATAAACACGGGAAACCTCACACACACTCAAGAGGGGCCCCAGGAGCATCCAAAAATGGCATAAAATGCCAAACTTTTAGGGCGTCAATTTTTGAAAAAAAAACGTAAGGGGTTAGTATGTCGTTTTTTTCAGTTTTTTCAACTTGCTCAAAATGCGCTTTTCTGTTAAAATAAACACGGGAAACCTCACACACACTCAACAGGGGCCCCAGGAGCATCCAAAAATGGCATAAAATGCCCAAATTTTAGGGCGTCAATTTTTGAAAAAAAACGTAAGGGGTTAGTATGTCGTTTTTTTCAGTTTTTTCAACTTGCTCAAAATGCACTTTTCTGTTAAAATAAACACGGGAAACCTCACACACACTCAACAGGGGCCCCAGGAGCATCCAAAAATGGCATAAAATGCCCAAATTTTAGGGCGTCAATTTTTGAAAAAAAACGTAAGGGATTAGTTAGTATGTCGTTTTTTTCAGTTTTTTCAACTTGCTCAAAATGCACTTTTCTGTTAAAATAAACACGGGAAACCTCACACACACTCAACAGGGGCCCCAGGAGCATCCAAAAATGGCATAAAATGCCAAACTTTTAGGGCGTCAATTTTTGAAAAAAAAACGTAAGGGGTTAGTATGTCGTTTTTTTCAGTTTTTTCAACTTGCTCAAAATGCGCTTTTCTGTTAAAATAAACACGGGAAACCTCACACACACTCAACAGGGGCCCCAGGAGCATCCAAAAATGGCATAAAATGCCAAAATTTTAGGGCGTCAATTTAAAAAAAAAACGTAAGGGGTTAGTATGTCGTATTTTTCAGTTTTTTCAACTTGCTCAAAATGCACTTTTCTGTTAAAATAAACACGGGAAACTGCACACACACTCAAGAGGGGCCCCAGGAGCATCCAAAAATGGCATAAAATGCCAAAATTTTAGGGCGTCAATTTTTGAAAAAAAACGTAAGGGGTTAGTATGTCGTTTTTTTCAGTTTTTTCAACTTGCTCAAAATGCACTTTTCTGTTAAAATAAACACGGGAAACCTCACACACACTCAACAGGGGGCCGAGGAGCATCCAAAAATGGCATAAAATGCCCAAATTTTAGGGCGTCAATTTTTGAAAAAAAAAACGTAAGGGGTTAGTATGTCGTTTTTTTCAGTTTTTTCAACTTGCTCAAAATGCACTTTTCTGTTAAAATAAACACGGGAAACCTCACACACACTCAACAGGGGCCCCAGGAGCATCCAAAAATGGCATAAAATGCCCAAATTTTAGGGCGTCAATTTTTGAAAAAAAACGTAAGGGGTTAGTATGTCGTTTTTTTCAGTTTTTTCAACTTGCTCAAAATGCACTTTTCTGTTAAAATAAACACGGGAAACCTCACACACACGCAACAGGGGCCCCAGGAGCATCCAGAAATGGCATAAAATGCCCAAATTTTAGGGCGTCAATTTTTGAAAAAAAACGTAAGGGGTTAGTATGTCGTTTTTTTCAGTTTTTTCAACTTGCTGAAAATGCACTTTTCTGTTAAAATAAACACGGGAAACCTCACACACACTCAACAGGGGCCCCAGGAGCATCCAAAAATGGCATGAAATGCCCAAATTTTAGGGCGTCAATTTTTGAAAAAAAACGTAAGGGGTTAGTATGTCGTTTTTTTCAGTTTTTTCAACTTGCTCAAAATGCACTTTTCTGTTAAAATAAACACGGGAAACCTCACACACACTCAACAGGGGCCCCAGGAGCATCCAAAAATGGCATAAAATGCCCAAATATTAGGGCGTCAATTTTTGAAAAAAAACGTAAGGGGTTAGTATGTCGTTTTTTTCAGTTTTTTCAACTTGCTCAAAATGCACTTTTCTGTTAAAATAAACACGGGAAACCTCACACACACTCAACAGGGGCCCCAGGAGCATCCAGAAGTGGCATAAAATGCCCAAATTTTAGGGCGTCAATTTTTGAAAAAAAACGTAAGGGGTTAGTATGTCGTTTTTTTCAGTTTTTTCAACTTGCTCAAAATGCACTTTTCTGTTAAAATAAACACGGGAAACCTCACACACACTCAACAGGGGCCCCAGGAGCATCCAAAAATGGCATAAAATGCCCAAATATTAGGGCGTCAATTTTTGAAAAAAAACGTAAGGGGTTAGTATGTCGTTTTTTTCAGTTTTTTCAACTTGCTCAAAATGAACTTTTCTGTTAAAATAAACACGGGAAACCTCACACACACTCAACAGGGGCCCCAGGAGCATCCAGAAATGGCATAAAATGCCCAAATTTTAGGGCGTCAATTTTTGAAAAAAAACGTAAGGGGTTAGTATGTCGTTTTTTTCAGTTTTTTCAACTTGCTCAAAATGCACTTTTCTGTTAAAATAAACACGGGAAACCTCACACACACTCAACAGGTGCCCCAGGAGCATCCAAAAATGGCATAAAATGCCCAAATTTTAGGGCGTCAATTTTTGAAAAAAAACGTAAGGGGTTAGTATGTCGTTTTTTTCAGTTTTTTCAACTTGCTCAAAATGCACTTTTCTGTTAAAATAAACACGGGAAACCTCACACACACTCAAGACGGGCCCCAGGAGCATCCAAAAATGGCATAAAATGCCCAAATTTTAGGGCGTCAATTTTTGAAAAAAAACATAAGGGGTTAGTATGTCGTTTTTTTCAGTTTTTTCAACTTGCTCAAAATGCACTTTTCTGTTAAAATAAACACGGGAAACCTCACACACACTCAACAGGGGCCCCAGGAGCATCCAAAAATGGCATAAAATGCCCAAATTTTAGGGCGTCAATTTTTGAAAAAAAACGTAAGGGGTTAGTATGTCGTTTTTTTCAGTTTTTTCAACTTGCTCAAAATGCACTTTTCTGTTAAAATAAACACGGGAAACCTCACACACACTCAACAGGGGCCCCAGGAGCATCCAAAAATGGCATAAAATGCCCAAATTTTAGGGCGTCAATTTTTGAAAAAAAACGTAAGGGGTTAGTATGTCGTTTTTTTCAGTTTTTTCAACTTGCTCAAAATGCACTTTTCTGTTAAAATAAACAAGGGAAACCTCACACACACTCAACAGGGGCCCCAGGAGCATCCAATAATGGCATAAAATGCCCAAATTTTAGGGCGTCAATTTTTGAAAAAAAACGTAACGTCGTTTTTTTTCAGTTTTTTCAACTTGCTCAAAATGCACTTTTCTGTTAAAATAAACACGGGAAACCTCACACACACTCAACAGGGGCCCCAGGAGCATCCAAAAATGGCATAAAATGCCCAAATTTTAGGGCGTCAATTTTTGAAAAAAAACGTAAGGGGTTAGTATGTCGTATTTTTCAGTTTTTTCAACTTGCTCAAAATGCACTTTTCTGTTAAAATAAACACGGGAAACCTCACACACACTCAAGAGGGGCCCCAGGAGCATCCACAAATGGCATAAAATGCCCAAATTTTAGGGCGTCAATTTTTGAAAAAAAACGTAAGGGGTTAGTATGTCGTTTTTTTCAGTTTTTTCAACTTGCTCAAAATGCACTTTTCTGTTAAAATAAACACGGGAAACCTCACACACACTCAACAGGGGCCCCAGGAGCATCCAAAAATGGCATAAAATGTCAAAATATTTCAGTTTTTTCAACTTGCTCAAAATGCACTTTTCTGTTAAAATAAACACGGGAAACCTCCCACACACTCAACAGGGGCCCCAGGAGCATCCAAAAATGGCATAAAATGCCCAAATTTTAGGGCGTCAATTTTTGAAAAAAAACGTAAGGGGTTAGTTAGTATGTCGTTTTTTTCAGTTTTTTCAACTTGCTCAAAATGCACTTTTCTGTTAAAATAAACACGGGAAACCTCACACACACTCAACAGGGGCCCCAGGAGCATCCAAAAATTGCATAAAATGCCCAAATTTTAGGGCGTCAATTTTTGAAAAAAAACATAAGGGGTTAGTTAGTATGTCGTTTTTTTCAGTTTTTTCAACTTGCTTAAAATGCACTTTTCTGTTAAAATAAACACGGGAAACCTCACACACACTCAAGAGGGGCCCCAGGAGCATCCAAAAATGGCATAAAATGCCAAACTTTTAGGGCGTCAATTTTTGAAAAAAAAACGTAAGGGGTTAGTATGTCGTTTTTTTCAGTTTTTTCAACTTGCTCAAAATGCGCTTTTCTGTTAAAATAAACACGGGAAACCTCACACACACTCAACAGGGGGCGTAGGAGCATCCAAAAATGGCATAAAATGCCAAAATTTTAGGGCGTCAATTTAAAAAAAAAAACGTAAGGGGTTAGTATGTCGTATTTTTCAGTTTTTTCAACTTGCTCAAAATGCACTTTTCTGTTAAAATAAACACGGGAAACTGCACACACACTCAAGAGGGGCCCCAGGAGCATCCAAAAATGGCATAAAATGCCAAAATTTTAGGGCGTCAATTTTTGAAAAAAAACGTAAGGGGTTAGTATGTCGTTTTTTTCAGTTTTTTCAACTTGCTCAAAATGCACTTTTCTGTTAAAATAAACACGGGAAACCTCACACACACTCAACAGGGGGCCGAGGAGCATCCAAAAATGGCATAAAATGCCCAAATTTTAGGGCGTCAATTTTTGAAAAAAAACGTAACGTCGTTTTTTTCAGTTTTTTCAACTTGCTCAAAATGCACTTTTCTGTTAAAATAAACACGGGAAACCTCACACACACTCAACAGGGGCCCCAGGAGCATCCAAAAATGGCATAAAATGCCCAAATTTTAGGGCGTCAATTTTTGAAAAAAAACGTAAGGGGTTAGTATGTCGTATTTTTCAGTTTTTTCAACTTGCTCAAAATGCACTTTTCTGTTAAAATAAACACGGGAAACCTCACACACACTCAAGAGGGGCCCCAGGAGCATCCACAAATGGCATAAAATGCCCAAATTTTAGGGCGTCAATTTTTGAAAAAAAACGTAAGGGGTTAGTATGTCGTTTTTTTCAGTTTTTTCAACTTGCTCAAAATGCACTTTTCTGTTAAAATAAACACGGGAAACCTCACACACACTCAACAGGGGCCCCAGGAGCATCCAAAAATGGCATAAAATGTCAAAATATTTCAGTTTTTTCAACTTGCTCAAAATGCACTTTTCTGTTAAAATAAACACGGGAAACCTCCCACACACTCAACAGGGGCCCCAGGAGCATCCAAAAATGGCATAAAATGCCCAAATTTTAGGGCGTCAATTTTTGAAAAAAAACGTAAGGGGTTAGTTAGTATGTCGTTTTTTTCAGTTTTTTCAACTTGCTCAAAATGCACTTTTCTGTTAAAATAAACACGGGAAACCTCACACACACTCAACAGGGGCCCCAGGAGCATCCAAAAATTGCATAAAATGCCCAAATTTTAGGGCGTCAATTTTTGAAAAAAAACGTAAGGGGTTAGTTAGTATGTCGTTTTTTTCAGTTTTTTCAACTTGCTCAAAATGCACTTTTCTGTTAAAATAAACACGGGAAACCTCACACACACTCAACAGGGGCCCCAGGAGCATCCAAAAATTGCATAAAATGCCCAAATTTTAGGGCGTCAATTTTTGAAAAAAAACATAAGGGGTTAGTTAGTATGTCGTTTTTTTCAGTTTTTTCAACTTGCTTAAAATGCACTTTTCTGTTAAAATAAACACGGGAAACCTCACACACACTCAAGAGGGGCCCCAGGAGCATCCAAAAATGGCATAAAATGCCAAACTTTTAGGGCGTCAATTTTTGAAAAAAAACATAAGGGGTTAGTTAGTATGTCGTTTTTTTCAGTTTTTTCAACTTGCTTAAAATGCACTTTTCTGTTAAAATAAACACGGGAAACCTCACACACACTCAAGAGGGGCCCCAGGAGCATCCAAAAATGGCATAAAATGCCAAACTTTTAGGGCGTCAATTTTTGAAAAAAAAACGTAAGGGGTTAGTATGTCGTTTTTTTCAGTTTTTTCAACTTGCTCAAAATGCGCTTTTCTGTTAAAATAAACACGGGAAACCTCACACACACTCAACAGGGGGCCTAGGAGCATCCAAAAATGGCATAAAATGCCAAAATTTTAGGGCGTCAATTTAAAAAAAAAAAACGTAAGGGGTTAGTATGTCGTTTTTTTCAGTTTTTTCAACTTGCTCAAAATGCACTTTTCTGTTAAAATAAACACGGGAAACCTCACACACACTCACTCCATACTTCAAGAGGTTTCAGTCACCCATCTAGACTAATTTGAAAACACTCAAAATGTACGCAACGGTTTGATTACCGTGACAAAGTGCCTCTTTACAGCCAGGTAGCAGTTGTTTTTTTTAACACAGCTGTTTATTGAACGGTAAAACCGCGGTCATCGCCATATTATACATGGTTTGAGGTGACGTTTTACGGGATTAGAGTGTAAAAAGTGACTATGATGATGGATAATTTTAAGATTCAAGTACAATCAGTATTAAATTCCAATCTGGGAACACAATGACGCCTGCCCTACCCAATATGGCGGCCGTGTATTAAATTCCTCTCTGCGGACGCATGACGCCTACCCTACCCAATATGGCGGCCGCTATCTACTTCCGGGTCGCGTTCCAGGTCGAGTGACATAGATTCCGGGGTGAAGAAGGTTTGCAAACATGGGAATGTAAACAACTGAACATGGCTACAGCTGACGTGAAGCCCCTTCAGACTGCCATGAAAATGGCGAAAACAGCAATACATCTGGACGGAGGAAACAGACATGAGGTAGTGGACGCCATTCATGAAAGTTTATGGTAAACTAGCTGTCATGGCTAGCTGCCACGGCTAGCTGTCACTTCACTATGCTATGCGTCACAAACAAGTATCCTCATTTGGCCATATTTTCTCCTTCCAATCACCCGCATCTTCGCTTTTAGGTCGCCAGTTGATTCTTGTTTTAGAGCCGAACTGTCCAATGTTGGGGAATTTGGATACCACATGTTAATCTAGTGTTCAGAATGTTTTCAGCTCATCACCACTGTGCATTGTGGAATTAATTAAAGCAACTTTTCTAATTACTTGAAATGTTATCTCCAATAAGAGCGCCACTCCAACAAAGCATGTTGAGATGGGAAACAACTGGAATACAATAGGATCTCAAAAGTCAGCAACTACTCATTAGTCAGGAGCCCATGCATGATGTCATAGTTATTTGGAAACAAAAACACAGGAATTTGTTGCTGAAACGCCTCATAGAATTCCTCTGCAGGGGTATTATTTGCTCCTTCAACATGAGCACTTGTGTTTTGTGTTGTCAACCGAATGCTAGTATGCGATTCTAATGTTTAATGTTAATCCGGATATGTTGTAATTTCAAATACTTTTGCAGAAAGTGAAACTGCAGTTTGTGTCTGTTTTCTAAAGTACAATATTGTAAGGTAATGTGTTCCTCCTGCAGGAAGCTTACTGCGAATACCTCCGAACAATCAACTACATATCACAAACCCTTTTGGAGGATGCTGTGTCACAAAGTAAGGTCAAACTCTATATAAGATATTATATAAATACACATACTCACAGATATATGTGTATATATATATATATATATATATATATATAGTATACTCACAGATATATGTGTGTGTGTGTAAAAAATATATATATACAGTAAACCTCGGATATATCGGATTCAATTGTTCCCACTGGTTTTGTCCGATATAAGTGAAATCCGTTATATGCGTATACCGGAAAATGTCCGTTTTACGCATATATGGGATTTATATCCGGTATATGCGTAAATGGGATTTTATCCGTTATAAAAAGGCACTTCCTTGACTATGTTTCCAATGTACCTGGACGCGCAGGCAACGCTGCAAACGCTGCAAATGACGTCGTATAGCGGCCTGTCACGATTCGGCGAATCGGAGCGCCACGATGCGGCCATCCGATATATGCCAGGGAAATTTCATGGAAATGCATTGGAACGGGACTGGAGATTTTGTCCGAAATAGGCGAAATCCGTTATAAAAAATCCGATATATGCAATGAATTTTTATTGGAAATGCATTACAGAAAAATTGGTTCTTTTTTTATCTGTCCGTTGTGAGCGAATTTCCGATATATCCGAGTCCGATATATCCGAGGTTTACTGTATATACACATATATTAGGGTGCATCAAATTTGAATGGGAATTTTTAATTTCATAATATAAATTTGGCTGGCATTTCATTTCTTTCTAATGAACATAAAAAAGTCTTCTGCAAAGTTTTGAGGAAATCTATTGAGATTTAGGGGTGCCACCTCACACATAAACTTTTGTAAAAAAAAAAATCGAAAAATGTGCAATTTCTAGTCTAATTGCCAAAAAGTTGACCTGGAAATGTTGAGTACAATGAACTTCTATACAACATCATTTTTCATAGGGTTATGAAAGTAAATATATTTGTTTTCTCTTTGGGCAGATTGGGTATTTCTCAGAATTCAACTTGCAAGATTCTCCATTCATTTGTCCTATTGACAAAATGAATGGCGGTAAATGGGACATGTTCACATGGTCTTACCCTGAATTTTATGTAGCAGTGATGAATATTTGACATACATATAAAGTTTAAACACTTTGTTTGTTATTTTATTTGTATTTTATTGTAAACACAAGGGGCAATAGTAACACATTTTATTTGTATTTTATTGTAAACATAAGGGGCAATAGTAACACATTTAAATAACAATTCATGGCGACCATTGAGCAATGTTCACCACTTTATTCCACTAAAACAGATGTATGGTGGGACCCCTAAATAATCATGTATTGGAAAAATATTTTGTATGTGTTGTTTCTACATATATTGGAACACTTTTAGTACCCAGCCGTATCAAAATTCAATAATTGTGTTATTATATATTATAAAAGGGTTAATTGGCAACTCCAAATTGTCCATAGGTTTTAATGTGAGTGTGAATGGTTGTTTGTCTATATGTGCCCTGTGATGGGCTGCTGGGATAGGCTCCAGCACCCGCGCAACCCTTGTGAGGATAAGCAGTAGAAAATTAATTAATGTATATATATTAAGGGTGCAACGATACACAAAATTCACGGTTTGGTACTGTTTGACATGTTGCAATACTTTTTTGAAGTCTCATTTATGTCTCATACATCTTATTTTCTCTTATTATGTTGACTATATTCAGTAATAGTAGTGTAAAGGTGACTATAGGGGTGTTATTTCATGTCTAGAAGGCTCTAGAGGGCTGCGGTCCTTGTCGTTATCGTCTCTTTGTGTACAAAGCATTAGTCTGGTCTTTTCAAAGTGTGCACTTTTACCTTCTGTTCTCCATTTCACCCCTCTCACTGGTTAGCCTCAGAGGAGAAGGAAATGGTTGGCATGGAGGTGGAGCGAATGTTAACGCTGGCTGAGCAGTGTCTGGAGAGAGCCAGGTCCTTTGTAAAGAAGGCCGCTGACCCCCCTGCTTCCTCTTCTGTCAGCTCTCATCAGACTGTTGGCCTTCCAGTTGTTCTAAATGCAGGTTAGGTCATATTCCTCCCTTGCATTGCCTTCCTAATGCGCCGCACATGAAAGTAATCCAGTGAAATTCACTGTTTTTTTATTTCCCATCTTCACCGTCACAGCTCCCGTTGGCACCGAGCAGGAAGCAGCTAGTCACGCAAATACTTGTCAGCGCCAGGGCGACGATCCGGTGCGCTCCCCTTTCCTGCCTCCTGATGTTTTCCAAAGACTCCAAACAGTGGTGTTGCAGGATACAAACAAAAAGTAAGGCTTTGTTTTTTTTATCTAAGAGAGTAACTATAAGAGAAATGATCCAACGGTACCGCTGACAAAGTGAGTACACCCCTACATTATTTATTTTGCCAAACAAAGCACCCTACAAATTGTTGACTCATTGTCCATGCATTTTTTTAATGGAGCGCAATGGCTAAATAACCTACCACGGGGCCAAAGAAAGTTGCAAATGCCAGCATTTTGCAATTATTTCACATTTTTTTCTGCATGTAGAAAGTAGGAATGTCCAAATGGATAGATTAATATTTGATATCGGCACAATAGCAGCAAAAAAAATGATATTGGATTCATATTAAAAAGAATTGGACAGACTCCGCCCTAGCACGTTTATCCAGTAGCCCATGTGATGACAACAACAGATAATTAATCAATAATTGCTGCTATATGTGCTTGACTATGGCCCATTATTAGTCAAAAATGTTGAAAGACAAGTCTTATGCAGTATAAAATGATAGAGTGAAAAACATTTCCCCCTTTTTGTGCGGAAGTGGTAATTTTTTTGACTTCTTACTTGACTTCCCCACTCTGTTTGAAACATTTTCTTTTTAGAATAAACAGTTTGGAGGCTAACTAGTTAGCTCGGTAGCTTGAAATGCTTCAAACAGTAGCTCTCTTGTGTCCCTGCAGTGATCCCACGGCCTGCGCATGTTGTGTAAACAAAGCCAGTAGTCATGCATAATGAGTTATTATCTCTGATTATTGCTAATCATGTCTACTATATTGGGTAATAGGAGTGTAATGGTGACTATAGGGGTATTATGTCATGTCTAGAGGGCTCTAATAATGGTAAAAACCCATTTTTTATTACCCGTGTGTTCCAGGGAGCTGACACCCATTGAAGAAGCCTCGCATTTGAATCAGAAGTTAAAAGCCAATTATGAAGCTCGCCTGGCAAGACTCGCACCCGGTCAGGCCTATCAGAAGACATCTTTAGTAAGTGTGTGCATGTGTGCGTGTTTGTCCACTGCTGTGATACGTCAACGTCGGCGCCATATTGGATGTGGCAAGGCTGCGCTGTAAATGAATACAAGCAAATGTACTTATTTTCATGAAGTACCTTTCTACAAAGAAATTTAAGTTAAAGGGGACCAATTATGCTCATTTTGGGCCCTTTTGTATTGAGTTGGGCGGCACGGTGGTCTAGTGGTTAGCGCGCAGACCTCACAGCTAGGAGACCAGGGTTCAATTCCACCCTCGGCCATCTCCGTGTGGAGTTTGCATGTTCTCCCCGTGCATGCGTGGGTTTTCTCCGGGTACTCCGGTTTCCTCCCACATTCCAAAAACATGCTAGGT